>NW_026869336.1:99427-148351 GCF_020745735.1 Hemiscyllium ocellatum
GTTGTGGGTGGTAGTGAGGGTCAGTCTGGGGGCGGTGTGTGGGAGGCAGTGAGAGTCAGGCTGGGTGCGTTGTGTGGGTGGTAGTGAGGGTCCGGCTGGGGGCGGGGTGTGGGTGGTAGTGAGGGTCAGGCTGGGGGCGGTGTGTGGTTGGTAGTGAGGGTCAGGCTGGGTGCGGTGTGTGTGTGGCGGTGACGGTCAGGCTGGGGGCGGTGTGTGGATGGCAGTGAGGGTCAGGCTTGGGGCGGTGAGTTGGTGTTAGTGAGGGTCAGGCTGGGGACGGTGTGTGGGTGGCAGTGAGGGTCAGGCTGGGTGCGCTGTGTGGGTGGCAGTGAGGGTCAGGCTGGGGGCGGTGTGTGGGTGGCAGTGAGGGTCAGGCTGGGAACGGTGTGTGGGTGGTAGTGAGGGTCAGGCTGGGTGCGGTGTGTGGACGGCAGTGAGGGTCAGGCTGGGTGCGGTGTGCGGATGGCAGTGAGGGTCAGGCTTGTGGCGGTATGTGGGTGTTAGTGAGGGTCAGGCTGGGTGCGGTGTGTGGGTGGTAGTGAGGGTCAGGCTGGAGGCGGTGTGTGGATGGTAGTGAGGGTCAGGCTGGGGGCGGTGTGTGGGTGGTAGTGAGGGTCAGGCTGGGGGCGGTGTGTGGGTGGTAGTGAGGGTCAGGCTGGGGGCGCTGTGTGGGTGGTAGTGAGGGTCAGGCTGGGTGCGCTGTGTGGATGGCAGTGAGGGTCAGGCTGGGTGCGGTGTGTGGGTGGTAGTGAGGGTCAGGCTGGGTGCGGTGTGTGGTTGGTAGTGAGGATCAGGCTGGGGGCGGTGTGTGGGATGAAGTGAGGGTCAGGCTGGGGGCGGTGTGTGCGTGGCAGTGAGGGTCAGGCTGGGGGCGGTGTGTGGGTTGTAGTGAGGGTTAGGCTGGGTGTCATGTGTGGGCGGCAGTGAGGGTCAGGCTGAGGGCGGTGTGTGGGTGGCGGTGAGGGTCAGGCTGTGGGCGGTATGTTATTGCTGATGAGGGTCAGGCTGGGGGCGTTGTGTGGGTAGTAGTGGGGGTCGGGCTGGGTGCGGTGAGTTGTTGGCAGTGTGGGTTAGGCTGGGGGCAGTGTGTGGGTGGTAGTGAGGGTCAGGCTGGGTGCGTTGTGTGGGTGGTAGTGAGGGTCAGGCTGAGTGCGGTGAGTTGGTGGTAGTGAGGGTCTGGCTGGGTGCGGTGAGTGGGTGGCAGTGAGGGTCAGGCTGGGGGCAGTGTGTGTGTGGTAGTGAGGGTCAGGCTGGGTGCGTTGTGTGGGTGGTAGTGAGGGTCAGGCTGGGTGCGGTGAGTTGGTGGTAGTTAGGGTCAGGCTGGGTGCGGTTTGTGGGTGGTGTGAGGGTCAGTCTGGGGGCGGTGTGTGGGAGGCAGTCAGAGTCAGGTTGGGTGCGTTGTGTGGGTGGCAGTGAGGTTCCGGCTGGGGGCGGGGAGTGGGTGGTAGTGAGGGACAGATTGTGTGCGGTGTGTGGACGGCAGTGAGGGTCAGGCTGGGTGCGGTGTGTGGGTGGTAGTGAGGGTCAGGCTGGGGGCGGTGTGTGGGTGGTAGTGAGGGTCAGGCTGGGTGCGGTGTGTGGGTGGTAGTGAGGGTCAGGCTGGGGGCGGTGTGTGGGTGGTAGTGAGGGTCAGGCTGGGGGCGGTGTGTGGACGGCAGTGAGGGTCAGGCTGGGTGCGGTGTTTGGGTGGTAGTGACGGTCATGGTGTGGGCGGTGTGAGGGTAGCAGTGAGGGTCAGGCTGGGTGCGGTGTGTGAACGGCAGTGAGGGTCAGGCTGGGTGAGGTGAGTGTGGGTGGTAGTGAGGGTCAGGCTGGGTGCGGTGTGTGGGTGGTAGTGAGGGTCAGGCTGGGTGCGCTGTGTGGGTGGTAGTGAGGGTCAGGCTGGGGGCGGTGTGTGGGTGTCAGTGAGGGTCAGGCTGGGGACGGTGTGTGGGTGGTAGTGAGGGTCAGGCTGGGTGCGGTGAGTTGGTGTTAGTGAGGGTCAGGCTGGGTGCGGTGTGTGGACGGCAGTGAGGGTCAGGCTGGGTGCGGTGTGCGGATGGCAGTGAGGGTCAGGCTGGTGGCGGTGTGTGGGTGTTAGTGAGTGTCAGGCTGGGTGCGGTGTGTGGGTGGTAGTGAGGGTCAGGCTGGGGGCGGTGAGTGGATGGCAGTGAGGGCCAGGCTAGGTGCGGTGTGTGTGTGGTAGTGAGGGTCAGGCTGGGGGCGGTGTGTGGGTGGTAGTGAGGGTCAGGCTGGGGGCGGTGAGTGGGTGGCAGTGAGGGTCAGGCTGGGTGCGGTGTGTGTGTGGTAGTGAGGGTCAGGCTGGGGGCGGTGTGTGTGGATGGTAGTGAGGGTCAGGCTGGTGGCTGTGTGTGGGTGGTAGTGAGGGTCAGGCAGGGGGCGGTGTGTGGGTGGTAGTGAGGGTCAGGCTGGGTGCGGTGTGTGGATGGCAGTGAGGGTCAGGCTGGGTGCGTTGTGTGGGTGGTAGTGAGGGTCAGGCTGGGTGCGGTGTGTGGGTGGTAGTGAGGGTCAGGCTGGGTGCGGTGTGTGGTTGGTAGTGAGGGTCACGCTGGGGGCGGTGTGTGGGTGGTAGTGAGGGTCCGGCTGGGGGCGGTGTGTGGGTTGTAGTGAGGGTCAGGCCTGGGGCGGTGTGTGCGTGGCAGTGAGGGTCAGGCTGGGTGCGGTGTGTGGGTTGTAGTGAGGGTCAGGCCTGGGGCGGTGTGTGCGTGGCAGTGAGGGTCAGGCTGAGGGCGGTGTGTGGGTGGCGGTGAGGGTCAGGCTGTGGGCGGTATGTTATTGCTGATGAGGGTCAGGCTGGGGCGTTGTGTGGGTAGAAGTGGGGGTCGGGCTGGGTGCGGTGAGTTGGTGGCAGTGTGGGTCAGGCTGGGGGCAGTGTGTGGGTGGTAGTGAGGGTCAGGCTGGGTGCGTTGTGTGGGTGGTAGTGAGGGTCAGGCTGGGTGCGGTGAGTTGGTGGTAGTGAGGGTCTGGCTGGGTGCGGTGAGTGGGTGGCAGTGAGGGTCAGGCTGGGGGCAGTGTGTGGGTAGTAGTGAGGGTCAGGCTGGGTGTGGTTTGTGGGTGGTGTGAGGGTCAGGCTGGGGGCGGTGTGTGGGTGGCAGTCAGAGTCAGGTTGGGTGCGTTGTGTGGGTGGCAGTGAGGGTCCGGCTGGGGGCGGTGAGTGGGTGGTAGTGAGGGTCAGATTGTGTGCGGTGTGTGGACGGCAGTGAGGGTCAGGCTGGGTGCGGTGCGTGGACGGCAGTGAGTGTCAGGCTGGGCGCCGTGTGTGGGTGGCAGTGAGGGTCAGGCTGGAAGCGGTGTGTGGGTGGCAGTGAGGGTCAGGCTGGGGGTGGTGAGTGGGTGGTAGTGAGGGCCTGGCTGGGTGCGGTGAGTGGGTGGCAGTGAGGGTCAGGCTGGGTGCGGTGTGTGGGTGGTAGTGAGGGTCAGGCTGGGTGCGGTGCGTGGACGGCAGTGAGTGTCAGGCTGGGCGCCGTGTGTGGGTGGCAGTGAGGGTCAGGCTGGAAGCGGTGTGTGGGTGGCAGTGAGGGTCAGGCTGGGGGTGGTGAGTGGGTGGTAGTGAGGGCCAGGCTGGGTGCGGTGAGTGGGTGGCAGTGAGGGTCAGGCTGGGTGCGGTGTGTGGGTGGTAGTGAGGTCAGGCTGGGTGCGGTGTGTGGACGGCATTGAGGGTCAGGCTGGGTGCCGTGTGTGGACGGCAGTGAGGGTCAGGCTGGGCGCCGTGTGTGGGTGGTCGTGAGGGTCAGGCTGGAGACGGTGTGTGGCTGGTAGTGAGGGTCAGGTTGGGTGCGGTGTGTGGATGGTAGTGAGGGTCAGGCTGGGGGCGGTGTGTGGGTTGTAGTGAGGGTCAGGCTGGGGGCGGTGTGTGGTTGGTAGTGAGGGTCAGGCTGGGTGCGGTGTGTGGGTGGTAGTGACGGTCAGGCTGGGGGCGGTGTGTGGTTGGTAGTGAGGGTCAGGCTGGGTGCAGTGTGTGTGTGGCAGTGAGGGTCAGGCTGGGGGCGGTGAGTTGGTTTTAGTGAGGGTCAGGCTGGGGGCGGTGTGTGGGTGGTAGTGAGGGTCAGGCTGGGTGCGGTGTGTGGGTGGCAGTGAGGGTCAGGCTGTGGGCGGCGTGTGGGTGGCAGTGAGGGTCAGGCTGGGGACGTTGTGTGGGTGGTAGTGAGAGTCAGGCTGGGGGCGGTGTGTGTGTGGCAGTGAGGGTCAGGCTGGGTGCGCTGTGTGGGTGGCAGTGAGGGTCAGGCTGGGGGCGGTGTGTGGGTGGCAGTGAGGGTCAGGCTGGGGACGTTGTGTGGGTGGTAGTGAGGGTCAGGCTGAGTGCGGTGTGTGGGTGGTAGTGAGGGTCAGGCTGGGTGCGGTGAGTTGGTGTTAGTGAGGGTCAGGCTGGGTGCGGTGTGTGTGTGGCAGTGAGGGTCAGGCTGGGTGCCCTGTGTGGGTGGCAGTGAGGTTCAGGCTGTGGGCGGTGTGTGGGTGGCAGTGAGGGTCAGGCTGGGGACGTTGTGTGGGTGGTAGTGAGGGTCAGGCTGGGTGCGGTGTGTGGGTGGTAGTGAGGGTCAATCTGGGTGCGGTGAGTTGCTGTTAGTGAGGGTCAGGCTGGGTGCGGTGTGTGGACGGCAGTGACGGTCAGGCTGGGTGCGGTGTGCGGATGGCAGTGAGGGTCAGGCTGGTGGCGGTGTGTGGGTGTTAGTGAGGGTCAGGCTGGGGGCGGTGAGTGGACGGCAGTGAGGGTCAGGCTGGCGGCGGTGTGTGGGCGGCAGTGAGCGGCAGGCTGGGTGCGGTGTGTGGGTGGTAGTGAGGGTCAGGCTGGGGGCGGTGAGTGGACGGCAGTGAGGGTCAGGCTGGGGGCGGTGTGTGGGCGGCAGTGAGCGGCAGGCTGGGTGCGGTGTGTGGGTGGTAGTGAGGGTCAGGCTGGGTGCGGTGTGTGTGTGGTAGTGAGGGTCAGGCTGGGGGCGGTGTGTGGATGGTAGTGAGGGTCAGGCTGGGGGCGGTGTTGGTGGTAGTGAGTGTCAGGCTGGGGGCGGTGTGTGGGAGGCAGTCAGAGTCAGGTTGGGTGCGTTGTGTGGGTGGCAGTGAGGGTCCGGCTGGGGGCGGTGAGTGGGTGGTAGTGAGGGTCAGATTGTGTGCGGTGTGTGGACGGCAGTGAGGGTCAGGCTGGGTGCGGTGCGTGGACGGCAGTGAGTGTCAGGCTGGGCGCCGTGTGTGGGTGGCAGTGAGGGTCAGGCTGGAAGCGGTGTGTGGGTGGCAGTGAGGGTCAGGCTGGGGGTGGTGAGTGGGTGGTAGTGAGGGCCAGGCTGGGTGCGGTGAGTGGGTGGCAGTGAGGGTCAGGCTGGGGGCGGTGTGTGGGTGGTAGTGAGGTCAGGCTGGGTGCGGTGTGTGGACGGCATTGAGGGTCAGGCTGGGTGCCGTGTGTGGACGGCAGTGAGGGTCAGGCTGGGGGCGGTGTGTGGGTGGTAGTGAGGGTCAGGCTGGGGGCGGTGTGTTGGTGGTAGTGAGGGTCAGGCTGGGGGCGGTGTGTGGACGGCAGTGAGGGTCAGGCTGGGGGCGGTGTGAGGGTGGCAGTGAAGGTCAGGCTGGGTGCGGTGTGTAGACGGCAGTGAGGGTCAGGCTGGGTGAGGTGAGTGGGTTGTAGTGAGGGTCAGGCTGGACGCCGTGTGTGGGTGGTAGTGAGGGTCAGGCTGGAGACGGTGTGTGGGTGGTAGTGAGGGTCAGGCTGGGGGCGGTGTGTGGATGGCAGTGAGGGTCAGGCTGGGTGCGGTGTGTGGCTGGTAGTGAGGGTCAGGCTGTCAGCAGTGTGTGGGTGGTAGTGAGGGTCAGGCTGGGGGCGGTGTGTCGTTGGTAGTGAGGGTCAGGCTGGGTGCGGTGTGTGTGTGGCAGTGAGGGTCAGGCTGGGGGCGGAGTGTGGATGGCAGAGAGGGTCAGGCTTGGGGCGGTGAGTTGGTGTTAGTGAGGGTCAGGCTGGGGGCGGTGTGTGTGTGGCAGTGAGGGTCAGGCTGGGTGCGCTGTGTGGGTGGCAGTGAGGGTCAGGCTGGGGGCGGTGTGTGGGTGGCAGTGAGGGTCAGGCTGGGGACGGTGTGTGGGTGGTAGTGAGGGTCAGGCTGGGTGCGGTGAGTTGGTGTTAGTGAGGGTCAGGCTGGGTGCGGTGTGTGGACGGCAGTGAGGGTCAGGCTGGGTGCGGTGTGCGGATGGCAGTGAGGGTCAGGCTGGTGGCGGTGTGTGGGTGTTAGTGAGGGTCAGGCTGGGTGCGGTGTGTGGGTGGTAGTGAGGGTCAGGCTGGGTGCGGTTTGTGGACGGCAGTGAGGGTCAGGCTGGGGGCGGTGTGTGGGTGGCGGTGAGGGTCAGGCTGTGGGCGTTGTGTGGGTGGTAGTGAGGGTCAGGCTGAGGACGGTGTGTGGATGGCAGTGAGGGTAAGGGTGGGGGCGGTGAGTGGGTGGTAGTGAGGGTCAGGCTGGGGGCGGTGTGTGGGTGGTAGTTAGGGTCAGGCTGGGGGCGGTGTGAGGGTGGCAGTGAGGTTCAGGCTGGGTGCGGTGTGTGGACGGCAGTGAGGGTCAGGCTGGGTGAGGTGAGTGGGTGGTAGTGAGGGTCAGGCTGGACGCCGTGTGTGGGTGGTAGTGAGGGTCAGGCTGGAGACGGTGTGTGGGTGGTAGTGAGGGTCAGGCTGGGGGCGGTGTGTGGATGGCAGTGAGGGTCAGGCTGGGTGCGGTGTGTGGGTGGTAGTGAGGGTCAGGCTGGGTGCAGTGTGTGGGTGGTAGTGAGGGTCAGGCTGGGGGCGGTGTGTGGTTGGTAGTGAGGGTCAGGCTGGGTGCGGTGTGTGTGTGGCGGTGACGGTCAGGCTGGGGGCGGTGTGTGGATGGCAGTGAGGGTCAGGCTTGGGGCGGTGAGTTGGTGTTAGTGAGGGTCAGGCTGGGGACGGTGTGTGGGTGGCAGTGAGGGTCAGGCTGGGTGCGCTGTGTGGGTGGCAGTGAGGGTCAGGCTGGGGGCGGTGTGTGGGTGGCAGTGAGGGTCAGGCTGGGAACGGTGTGTGGGTGGTAGTGAGGGTCAGGCTGGGTGCGGTGTGTGGACGGCAGTGAGGGTCAGGCTGGGTGCGGTGTGCGGATGGCAGTGAGGGTCAGGCTGGTGGCGGTGTGTGGGTGTTAGTGAGGGTCAGGCTGGGTGCTGTGTGTGGGTGGTAGTGATGGTCAGGCTGGAGGCGGTGTGTGGATGGTTGTGAGGGTCAGGCTGGGGGCGGTGTGTGGGTGGTAGTGAGGGTCAGGCTGGGGGCGGTGTGTGGGTGGTAGTGAGGGTCAGGCTGGGGGCGGTGTGTGGGTGGTAGTGAGGGTCAGGCTGGGTGCGGAGTGTGGATGGCAGTGAGGGTCAGGCTGGGTGCGGTGTGTGGTTGGTAGTGAGGGTCAGGCTGGGTGCGGTGTGTGGTTGGTAGTGAGGATCAGGCTGGGGGCGGTGTGTGGGATGAAGTGAGGGTCAGGCTGGGGGCGATGTGTGCGTGGCAGTGAGGGTCAGGCTGGGGGCGGTGTGTGGGTTGTAGTGAGGGTTAGGCTGGGTGTCATGTGTGGGCGGCAGTGAGGGTCAGGCTGAGGGCGGTGTGTGGGTGGCGGTGAGGGTCAGGCTGTGGGCGGTATGTTATTGCTGATGAGGGTCAGGCTGGGGGCGTTGTGTGGGTAGTAGTGGGGGTCGGGCTGGGTGCGGTGAGTTGTTGGCAGTGTGGGTTAGGCTGGGGGCAGTGTGTGGGTGGTAGTGAGGGTCAGGCTGGGTGCGTTGTGTGTGTGGTAGTGAGGGTCAGGCTGAGTGCGGTGAGTTGGTGGTAGTGAGGGTCTGGCTGGGTGCGGTGAGTGGGTGGCAGTGAGGGTCAGGCTGGGGGCAGTGTGTGTGTGGTAGTGAGGGTCAGGCTGGGTGCGTTGTGTGGGTGGTAGTGAGGGTCAGGCTGGGTGCGGTGAGTTGGTGGTAGTTAGGGTCAGGCTGGGTGCGGTTTGTGGGTGGTGTGAGGGTCAGTCTGGGGGCGGTGTGTGGGAGGCAGTCAGAGTCAGGTTGGGTGCGTTGTGTGGGTGGCAGTGAGGGTCCGGCTGGGGGCGGGGAGTGGGTGGTAGTGAGGGACAGATTGTGTGCGGTGTGTGGACGGCAGTGAGGGTCAGGCTGGGTGCGGTGCGTGGTTGGTAGTGAGGGTCAGGCTGGGTGCGGTGTGTGGGTGGTAGTGAGGGTCAGGCTGGGGGCGGTGTGTGGGTGGTAGTGAGGGTCAGGCTGGGTGCGGTGTGTGGGTGGTAGTGAGGGTCAGGCTGGGGGCGGTGTGTGGGTGGTAGTGAGGGTCAGGCTGGGGGCGGTGTGTGGATGGCAGTGAGGGTCAGGCTGGGTGCGGTGTGTGGGTGGTAGTGACGGTCATGGTGTGGGCGGTGTGAGGGTAGCAGTGAGGGTCAGGCTGGGTGCGGTGTGTGAACGGCAGTGAGGGTCAGGCTGGGTGAGGTGAGTGGGTGGTAGTGAGGGTCAGGCTGGGTGCGGTGTGTGGGTGGTAGTGAGGGTCAGGCTGGGTGCGCTGTGTGGGTGGTAGTGAGGGTCAGGCTGGGGGCGGTGTGTGGGTGTCAGTGAGGGTCAGGCTGGGGACGGTGTGTGGGTGGTAGTGAGGGTCAGGCTGGGTGCGGTGAGTTGGTGTTAGTGAGGGTCAGGCTGGGTGCGGTGTGTGGACGGCAGTGAGGGTCAGGCTGGGTGCGGTGTGCGGATGGCAGTGAGGGTCAGGCTGGTGGCGGTGTGTGGGTGTTAGTGAGTGTCAGGCTGGGTGCGGTGTGTGGGTGGTAGTGAGAGTCAGGCTGGGGGCGGTGAGTGGATGGCAGTGAGGGCCAGGCTAGGTGCGGTGAGTGGGTGGCAGTGAGGGTCAGGCTGGGTGCGGTGTGTGTGTGGTCGTGAGGGTCAGGCTGGGGGCGGTGTGTGGATGGTAGTGAGGGTCAGGCTGGGGGCGGTGTGTGGGTGGTAGTGAGGGTCAGGCAGGGGGCGGTGTGTGGGTGGATAGTGAGGGTCAGGCTGGGTGCGGTGTGTGGATGGCAGTGAGGGTCAGGCTGGGTGCGGTGTGTGGGTGGTAGTGAGGGTCAGGCTGGGTGCGGTGTGTGGGTGGTAGTGAGGGTCAGGCTGGGTGCGGTGTGTGGTTGGTAGTGAGGGTCACGCTGGGGGCGGTGTGTGGGTGGTAGTGAGGGTCCGGCTGGGGGCGGTGTGTGGGTTGTAGTGAGGGTCAGGCCTGGGGCGGTGTGCGCGTGGCAGTGAGGGTCAGGCTGGGTGCGGTGTGTGGGTTGTAGTGAGGGTCAGGCCTGGGGCGGTGTGTGCGTGGCAGTGAGGGTCAGGCTGAGGGCGGTGTGTGGGTGGCGGTGAGGGTCAGGCTGTGGGCGGTATGTTATTGCTGATGAGGGTCAGGCTGGGGCGTTGTGTGGGTAGAAGTGGGGGTCGGGCTGGGTGCGGTGAGTTGGTGGCAGTGTGGGTCAGGCTGGGGGCAGTGTGTGGGTGGTAGTGAGGGTCAGGCTGGGTGCGTTGTGTGGGTGGTAGTGAGGGTCAGGCTGGGTGCGGTGAGTTGGTGGTAGTGAGGGTCTGGCTGGGTGCGGTGAGTGGGTGGCAGTGAGGGTCAGGCTGGGGGCAGTGTGTGGGTAGTAGTGAGGGTCAGGCTGGGTGTGGTTTGTGGGTGGTGTGAGGGTCAGGCTGGGGGCGGTGTGTGGGTGGCAGTCAGAGTCAGGTTGGGTGCGTTGTGTGGGTGGCAGTGAGGGTCCGGCTGGGGGCGGTGAGTGGGTGGTAGTGAGGGTCAGATTGTGTGCGGTGTGTGGACGGCAGTGAGGGTCAGGCTGGGTGCGGTGCGTGGACGGCAGTGAGTGTCAGGCTGGGCGCCGTGTGTGGGTGGCAGTGAGGGTCAGGCTGGAAGCGGTGTGTGGGTGGTAGTGAGGGTCGGCTGGGGGTGGTGAGTGGGTGGTAGTGAGGGCCAGGCTGGGTGCGGTGAGTGGGTGGCAGTGAGGGTCAGGCTGGGTGCGGTGTGTGGGTGGTAGTGAGGGTCAGGCTGGGTGCGGTGCGTGGACGGCAGTGAGTGTCAGGCTGGGCGCCGTGTGTGGGTGGCAGTGAGGGTCAGGCTGGAAGCGGTGTGTGGGTGGCAATGAGGGTCAGGCTGGGGGTGGTGAGTGGGTGGTAGTGAGGGCCAGGCTGGGTGCGGTGAGTGGGTGGCAGTGAGGGTCAGGCTGGGTGCGGTGTGTGGGTGGTAGCGAGGTCAGGCTGGGTGCGGTGTGTGGACGGCATTGAGGGTCAGGCTGGGTGCCGTGTGTGGACGGCAGTGAGGGTCAGGCTGGGAGCCGTGTGTGGGTGGTCGTGAGGGTCAGGCTGGAGACGGTGTGTGGCTGGTAGTGAGGGTCAGGTTGGGTGCGGTGTGTGGATGGTAGTGAGGGTCAGGCTGGGGGCGGTGTGTGGGTTGTAGTGAGGGTCAGGCTGGGGGCGGTGTGTGGTTGGTAGTGAGGGTCAGGCTGGGTGCGGTGTGTGGGTGGTAGTGACGGTCAGGCTGGGGGCGGTGTGTGGTTGGTAGTGAGGGTCAGGCTGGGTGCGGTGTGTGTGTGGCAGTGAGGGTCCGGCTGGGGGCGGTGTGTGTGGCAGTTAGGGTCAGGCTGGGTGCAGTGTGTGTGTGGCAGTGAGGGTCAGGCTGGGGGCGGTGAGTTGGTTTTAGTGAGGGTCAGGCTGGGGGCGGTGTGTGGGTGGTAGTGAGGGTCAGGCTGGGTGCGGTGTGTGGGTGGCAGTGAGGGTCAGGCTGTGGGCGGTGTGTGGGTGGCAGTGAGGGTCAGGCTGGGGACGTTGTGTGGGTGGTAGTGAGGGTCAGGCTGGGGGCGGTGTGTGTGTGGCAGTGAGGGTCAGGCTGGGTGCGCTGTGTGGGTGGCAGTGAGGGTCAGGCTGGGGGCGGTGTGTGGGTGGCAGTGAGGGTCAGGCTGGGGGACGGTGTGTGGGTGGTAGTGAGGGTCAGGCTGAGTGCGGTGTGTGGGTGGTAGTGAGGGTCAGGCTGGGTGCGGTGAGTTGGTGTTAGTGAGGGTCAGGCTGGGTGCGGTGTGTGTGTGGCAGTGAGGGTCAGGCTGGGTGCCCTGTGTGGGTGGCAGTGAGGTTCAGGCTGTGGGCGGTGTGTGGGTGGCAGTGAGGGTCAGGCTGGGGACGTTGTGTGGGTGGTAGTGAGGGTCAGGCTGGGTGCGGTGTGTGGGTGGTAGTGAGGGTCAGGCTGGGTGCGGTGAGTTGCTGTTAGTGAGGGTCAGGCTGGGTGCGGTGTGTGGACGGCAGTGACGGTCAGGCTGGGTGCGGTGTGCGGATGGCAGTGAGGGTCAGGCTGGTGGCGGTGTGTGGGTGTTAGTGAGGGTCAGGCTGGGGGCGGTGAGTGGACGGCAGTGAGGGTCAGGCTGGGGGCGGTGTGTGGGCGGCAGTGAGCGTCAGGCTGGGTGCGGTGTGTGGGTGGTAGTGAGGGTCAGGCTGGGGGCGGTGAGTGGTCGGCAGTGAGGGTCAGGCTGGGGGCGGTGTGTGGTTGGCAGTGAGGGTCAGGCTGGGTGCGGTGTGTGGGTGGTAGTGAGGGTCAGGCTGGGTGCGGTGTGTGTGTGGTAGTGAGGGTCAGGCTGGGGGCGGTGTGTGGATGGTAGTGAGGGTCAGGCTGGGGGCGGTGTTGGTGGTAGTGAGGGTCAGGCTGGGGGCGGTGTGTGGGTGGCAGTCAGGGTCAGGCTGGGTGCGTTGTGTGGGTGGCAGTGAGGGTCCGGCTGGGGGCGGTGTGTGGGTGGTAGTGAGGGTCAGATTGTGTGCGGTGTGTGGTCGGCAGTGAGGGTCAGGCTGGGTGCGGTGCGTGGACGGCAGTGAGTGTCAGGCTGGGGGCCGTGTGTGGGTGGCAGTGAGGGTCAGGCTGGAAGCGGTGTGTGGGTGGCAGTGAGGGTCAGGCTGGGGGTGGTGAGTGGGTGGTAGTGAGGGCCAGGCTGGTTGCGGTGAGTGGGTGGCAGTGAGGGTCAGGCTGGGTGCGGTGTGTGGGTGGTAGTGAGGGTCAGGCTGGGTGCGGTGTGTGGGTGGTGGTGAGTGTCAGGCTGGGGGCGGTGTGTGGTCGGCAGTGAGGGTCAGGCTGGGGGCGGTGTGTGGGTGTTAGTGAGGGTCAGGCTGGGGGCGGTGTGTTGGTGGTAGTGAGGGTCAGGCTGGGGGCGGTGTGTGGTTGGTAGTGAGGGTCAGGCTGGGTGCGGTGTGTGTGTGGTAGTGAGGGTCCGGCTGGGGGCGGTGTGTGTGGCAGTTAGGGTCAGGCTGGGTGCAGTGTGTGTGTGGCAGTGAGGGTCAGGCTGGGTGCAGTGTGTGTGTGGCAGTGAGGGTCAGGCTGGGTGCGGTGTGTGTGTGGTAGTGAGGGTCCGGCTGGGGGCGGTGTGTGTGGCAGTTAGGGTCAGGCTGGGTGCAGTGTGTGTGTGGCAGTGAGGGTCAGGCTGGGGGCGGTGAGTTGGTTTTAGTGAGGGTCAGGCTGGGGGCGGTGTCTGGGTGGTAGTGAGGGTCAGGCTGGGTGCGGTGTGTGGGTGGCAGTGAGGGTCAGGCTGTGGGCGGCGTGTGGGTGGCAGTGAGGGTCAGGCTGGGGACGTTGTGTGGGTGGTAGTGAGGGTCAGGCTGGGTGCGGTGTGTGTGTGGCAGTGAGGGTCAGGCTGGGTGCGCTGTGTGGGTGGCAGTGAGGGTCAGGCTGGGGGCGGTGTGTGGGTGGCAGTGAGGGTCAGGCTGGGGACGTTGTGTGGGTGGTAGTGAGGGTCAGGCTGGGTGCGGTGAGTTGGTGGTAGTGAGGGTCAGGCTGGGTGCGGTGAGTTGCTGTTAGTGAGGGTCAGGCTGGGTGCGGTGTGTGTGTGGCAGTGAGGGTCAGGCTGGGTGCCCTGTGTGGGTGGCAGTGAAATTCAGGCTGAGGGCGGTGTGTGGGTGGCAGTGAGGGTCAGGCTGTGGACGTTGTGTGGGTGGTAGTGAGGGTCAGGCTGGGTGCGGTGTGTGGGTGGTAGTGAGGGTCAATCTGGGTGCGGTGAGTTGCTGTTAGTGAGGGTCAGGCTGGGTGCGGTGTGTGGACGGCAGTGACGGTCAGGCTGGGTGCGGTGTGCGGATGGCAGTGAGGGTCAGGCTGGTGGCGGTGTGTGGGTGTTAGTGAGGGTCAGGCTGGGGGCGGTGAGTGGACGGCAGTGAGGGTCAGGCTGGGGGCGGTGTGTGGGCGGCAGTGAGCGGCAGGTTGGGTGCGGTGTGTGGGTGGTAGTGAGGGTCAGGCTGGGGGCGGTGAGTGGACGGAAGTGAGGGTCAGGCTGAGGGCGGTGTGTGGGCGGCAGTGAGCGGCAGGCTGGGTGCGGTGTGTGTGTGGTAGTGAGGGTCAGGCTGGGTGCGGTGTGTGTGTGGTAGTGAGTGTCAGGCTGGGTGCGGTGTGTGGATGGTAGTGAGGGTCAGGCTGTGGGCGGTGTTGGTGGTAGTGAGGGTCAGGCTGGGGGCGGTGTGTGGGTGGTAGTGAGGGTCAGGCTGGGTGCGGTGTGTGGATGGCAGTGAGGGTCAGGCTGGGTGCGGTGTGTGGATGGCAGTGAGGGTCAGGCTGGGTGCGGTGTGTGGATGGCAGTGAGGGTCAGGCTGGGGGCGGTGTGTGGGTGGTATTGAGGGTCAGGCTGGGGGCGGTGTGTGCGTGGTAATGAGGGTCAGGCTGGGTGCGGTGTGTGCGTGGCAGTGAGGGTCAGGCTGGGGGCGGTGTGTGGGTTGTAGTGAGGGTCAGGCTGGGTGCCATGTGTGGGCGGCAGTGAGGTTCAGGCTGTGGGCGGTATGTTATTGCTGATGAGGGTCAGGCTGGGGGCGTTGTGTGGGTGGTAGTGGGGGTCCGGCTGGGTACGGTGAGTTGGTGGAAGTGTGGGTCAGGCTGGGGGCAGTGTGTGGGTGGTAGTGAGGGTCAGGCTGGGTGCGGTGTGTGGGTGGCAGTGAGGGTCAGGCTGGGTGCGGTGTGCGGATGGCAGTGAGGGTCAGGCTGGGGGCGGTGTGTGGGTGTTAATGAGGGTCAGGCTGGGTGCGGTGCGTGGACGGCAGTGAGTGTCAGGCTGGGCGCCGTGTGTGGGTGGCAGTGAGGGTCAGGCTGGAAGCGGTGTGTGGGTGGCAGTGAGGGTCAGGCTGGGGGTGGTGAGTGGGTGGTTGTGAGGGCCAGGCTGGGTGCGGTGAGTGGGTGGCAGTGAGGGTCAGGCTGGGTGCGGTGTGTGGGTGGTAGTGAGGGTCAGGCTGGGTGCGGTGTGTGGGTGGTGGTGAGTGTCAGGCTGGGGGCGGTGTGTGGACGGCAGTGAGGGTCAGGCTGGGGGCGGTGTGTGGGTGTTAGTGAGGGTCAGGCTGGGGGCGGTGTGTGGGTGGTAGTGAGGGTCAGGCTGGGGGCGGTGTGTGGTTGGTAGTGAGGGTCAGGCTGGGTGCGGTGTGGGTGTGGTAGTGAGGGTCCGGCTGGGGGCGGTGTGTGTGGCAGTTAGGGTCAGGCTGGGTGCAGTGTGTGTGTGGCAGTGAGGGTCAGGCTTGGGGCGGTGTGTTGGTTTTAGTGAGGGTCAGGCTGGGGGCGGTGTCTGGGTGGTAGTGAGGGTCAGGCTGGGTGCGGTGTGTGGGTGGCAGTGAGGGTCAGGCTGTGGGCGGCGTGTGGGTGGCAGTGAGGGTCAGGCTGGGGACGTTGTGTGGGTGGTAGTGAGGGTCAGGCTGGGTGCGGTGTGTGTGTGGCAGTGAGGGTCAGGCTGGGTGCGCTGTGTGGGTGGCAGTGAGGGTCAGGCTGGGGGTGGTGTGTGGGTGGCAGTGAGGGTCAGGCTGGGGACGTTGTGTGGGTGGTAGTGAGGGTCAGGCTGGGTGCGGTGTGTGGACGGCAGTGAGGGTCAGGCTGGGGGCGGTGTGTGGGTGGCAGTGAGGGGCAGGCTGGGTGCGGTGTGTGGGTGGTAGTGAGGGTCAGGCTGGGGGCGGTGAGTGGGTGGCAGTGAGGGTCAGGCTGGGTGCGGTGTGTGGATGGTAGTGAGGGTCAGGCTGGGGGCGGTGTTGGGTGGTAGTGAGGGTCAGGCTGGGGGCGGTGTGTGGGTGGTAGTGAGGGTCAGGCTGGGTGCGGTGTGTGGGTGGCAGTGAGGGTCAGGCTGGGTGCGGTGTGTGGATGGCAGTGAGGGTCAGGCTGGGTGCGGTGTGTGGTTGGCAGTGAGGGTCAGGCTGGGGGCGGTGTGTGGGTGGTAGTGAGGGTCAGGCTGGGGGCGGTGTGTGCGTGGTAATGAGGGTCAGGCTGGGTGCGGTGTGTGCGTGGCAGTGAGGGTCAGGCTGGGGGCGGTGTGTGGGTTGTAGTGAGGGTCAGGCTGGGTGCCATGTGTGGGCGGCAGTGAGGGTCAGGCTGAGGGCGGTGTGTGGGTGGCGGTGAGGTTCAGGCTGTGGGCGGTATGTTATTGCTGATGAGGGTCAGGCTGGGGGCGTTGTGTGGGTGGTAGTGGGGGTCCGGCTGGGTGCGGTGAGTTGGTGGAAGTGTGGGTCAGGCTGGGGGCAGTGTGTGGGTGGTAGTGAGGGTCAGGCTGGGTGCGGTGTGTGGGTGGCAGTGAGGGTCAGGCTGGGTGCGGTGTGCGGATGGCAGTGAGGGTCAGGCTGGGGGCGGTGTGTGGGTGTTAATGAGGGTCAGGCTGGGTGCGGTGTGTGGCTGGTAGTGAGGGTCAGGCTGGGGGCGGTGTGTGGGTGGTAGTGAGGGTCAGGCTGGGTGCAGTGTGTGGACGGCAGTGAGGGTCAGGCTGGGGGCGGTGTGTAGGTGGTAGTGAGGGTCAGGCTGGGTGCGGTGTGTGGGTGGCAGTGAGGGTCAGGCTGTGTGCAGTGTGTGGACGACAGTGAGGGTCAGGCTGGGGGCGGTGTGTAGGTGGTAGTGAGGGTCAGGCTGGGGGCGGTGTGTGGATGGCTGTGAGGGTCAGGCTGGGTGCGGTGTGTGGCTGGTTGTGAGGGTCAGGCTGGTTGTGAGGGTCAGGCTGGGTGCGGTGTGTGGACGGCAGTGAGGGTCAGGCTGGGTGCGGTGTGTGGACGGCAGTGAGGGTCAGGCTGGGTGCGGTGTGTGGACGGTAGTGAGGGTCAGGCTGGGTGCGATGTGTGCGTGGCCGTGAGGTTCAGGCTGGATTTTTTTTACACTATTCATTTTTATGATATTGGTGATTTTAATACTTAGAGAATATCCATCTACAATAGATGGACTCTCCTTCTCTCCCTCTCCCCTTGCCTGGGCTGTGGTAACCTTCAGGTTAAACCCACCACCAGCCATCTCGCCCTAATGAGAGAGCAGCCCTATGGTCTGGGAGGACAATGCTGCCTTTCCCTGTTACACAGTGATGTCACTGTACCCCGGGGGTGGGGAGAGGGAATGTTGAAGGAGTGGGGGTGGGACACCACTCAGGCACAGTGCTTTGTCCTGGAGGATGGTCACTGCCTTTAATATTGTTGGGGGCTGCACTGATGCAGCCAAGTGGAGAATGTTCCAACACAATCCTGATGTGTACCTTATAGAGAGCAAACAGACATTGGGGAATCAGGGGTTTGGGGAAACTGAGCAGAGGAAATTGTGGCTGCACTGTGACAGAGGGGTTTAGAAATGTTACAGGTTATAATAATAAACCTTTCACCCATCGGCTCATTATACAAGGATTACAGGACGCACATTGAATGTTTGGGCAAATCTATTGAGAGAATGGGATGATTCAAAGGAGAACTTTTATGCAGTAAATGGGAATGAACTGGAACACAATCCTCACACACAATGTGAATATCCAGCTCCTGATGAATGCAGTAATTCTGTCAGGGTTTGGCATTACAGTTACTGAGATTCCCATCTGAAAGTCCACCTGTAATATCCTGTAATACAAGTTTATAAAATCCATCACTGTCAGTTCAGGTTAGAAACTCGCACCACCCCCTCCTCCTGGCCCAGGATGACTGGACACATTACCCCTTGTGGAGGGCAGCAGTCAGTTCAGGGGGAAATCTATGTGAGTTTCTAGGAGTTTCCAACTTGGGACTTTATGTGACTGAACAGGGCAGATCTTTGACACATGGGAGAGAATGTTCCAAGAGTCAGTGAGATGTGGAGAGCAGGATTTGCTGCTTTTTTAAATTCTGTGCTGCCGCTGTGCCTCATCAATAAGACATGGGGGGTGAAAGGCTCATGCAGCTCGATGGGCAAGTGGCCTCCATTCTGACCAATGGGCAGCAAGCTCCTCCTCGTCCTCCCATAGAGCAACACTGCACGCTTCCCACTGCCCAGGACAACCAGTTAACGTTTAGAAGAATTGGGTGGAATCTGTCAGAAAAGGCATAACTGTAAAGTTCTAAGAGGATTGGTAAGTATGAGAGATGCACAGGAGAAGGGGGCAACAAGTTGCCAGATGGAGTATAATTTGGGAAAATGGGAAGTTGGTCATTTTGGAGGGGATGGTAAGAGAACAGAGTACTATTGACATGGTGGGAACTGTGGAAAGCTGCACCACAAAGGGACCAGGGGGGTCATTGTGCAGGAAACACAGAAAGCCAGCAGATTCTGGGTCAGTCAAGGAATCAAGGGCTCTGTTTCAGATTCATCAAGTTTAACGCAACACCGACACGGGTCAGGGGTTTCAGTAGCAATGGGACTGGGGTGAGGTGGAGACAAGCAACATTTTAAAGATTGGAATTCCTGGTGTTTGTTATTGTGTAGAATCTGATCAGAAGGTCACCTTGGGGTTACAGATATAACAGCAATGTTGTAAAGAGTGTAGTTCTACCTCAGACTGCACCCAGCGAGAGGGAGGGGCTCAGCAGTAAGGGAAAGTAATTTCTAATAGCATCTGAAGGCAACGGGTTTAACCATTACAATGTTTCATTGGAGAAAATGCAGCCAATCGAGTAGTGGGAATGTGGTCAGCAGTTTGATAACTGAATAACAGTGGAATAATGGAGAGGGATGATGGGGAGGGAGAGCTGGGCATTGTCAGTGTACATGTGAAACCTAACACGGTGCTTTTGGACGATATCACCTCCTGGCAGTGTGTAGGTGAGAAAAAGGAGGGGCCAAGGATAGATCCTTAGATTCCCTACAGTGTGGAAACAGTCCCTTCAGCCCAACATGTCCACACTGACCCTCCGAAGGGGAACCCACCCAGACACATTCCCCTACATTTACCCCTGATTAATGCACCTAACATGACAGGCAATTTAGCATGGCCATTTCACCTAACCTGCACATCTTTGGTCTGTGGGAAGAAACCGGAGCACCCGGAGGAAACCCACGCAGACACAGGGAGGATGTGCAAACTCCACACACACAGTTGCCCGAGTCTGGAATCGAACCTTGGTCCCTGCTGTGAGGCAGCAGTGCTCACCACTGAGCCACCGTGCTGGCCAACCCTTGAGGGACACCACATACAGGGATTTCAGAAAGGAAATCAGAGAGGGTATCACAGCTACAGAAGTTACTATTGTCGAGGAGGGTCTGCCTACTGAGTCAGTATGGGTGGAAATTAGGAACGGTAAGGGAGCAGTTACCTCATTGCCCCCCCCCCCCCCCAAACAGCAGCAGGGAGACTGAGGAAAGCATAGATCGGCAGATTTTGGAAAAGTGTGAATGGAGTAGGGTTGTTGTAATGGGTGACTTTAACTTGCCCAATATTGATTGGAACGTCCTTCGAGCAGATGGTTTGGAAGGAGCTCTTTTTGTAAGGTGTGTTCAGGAGGGTTTCCTAACTCAGTACATTAAAGCGGCCGACGCGGGGAGAGGCCATTGGTGGGCTGACGAGGGGAGAGGGGATTTGGTGCTCGGCAATGAGCCTGGGCAGGTGTCAGATCTTGTGGTGGGAGAGCATTTTGGTGATAGTGACCACAACTGCCTCGCATTGTACATAGCTATGGAGAAGGAGAGAAGCATGTACAATGGGAGGGTATTTAATTGGGGAAAAGGATACTATGATACTATCAGACGTGGGTTAGGAAGCATGGACTGGGAGCAATTGTTCCATAGAAAGGGCACTATAGACATGTGGAGACGGTTTAAGGAACAGTTGTTGCGACTGATGCATAAATATGTTCCTCTGAGATAGGCAAGAAGGGGTAAGATAAAGGAACCTTGGATGACGAGAGGGGAGGAGCTTCTCGTCAAAATAAAGAAGGCCACTTACGTAAGGTGGAGGAAGCTAAGGTCTTGCTCAGCTCTAGAGGATTACAGGCAGGCGGGGAAGGAGCTCAAAAATGGTCTGAGGAGAGCCAGGAGGGAGCACGAGAAAGGCTTGGCAGGAAGGATTAGGGAGAATCCAAAGGCATTTTACACGTATGTGAGGAATAAGTGACTGATCAAATAAGGAGGAGAACCGATCAGGGATAGCATAGGGAACTTGTGTGTAGAGTCTGAGGGGGTATGGGGAGCCCTAAATGGGTTTTTTGCTTCTGTCTTTACTAAAGAAAAGGACCTTGTAGTGAATGAAACCATTGAGGAGCAGGTAAGCATGCTGGATCAGATAGAGATTGAGGAAGCTGATGTGCTGAAATTTTTGACGAATGTTAAGATTGACAAGTCTCCAGGGCCAGACCAGATTTGTCCTCGGCTGCTTTAGGAAGAGAGAAATGTGACGGCTTCGCCGCTTGCGAAGATCTTTGCATCCTCGCTCTCCACTGGAGTCGTACCTGAGGACTGGAGGGAGGCAAATGTAATTCCTCTCTTCAACAAAGGAAATAGGGAAATCCCCAGCAATTACAGACCAGTCAGTCTCACATCTGTCTGCAAGGTGTTAGAAAGGATTCTGAGGGATAGGATATATGACCCTCTGGAAGAGCATGGTTTGATTAAATGCAG
Organism: Hemiscyllium ocellatum; assembly: GCF_020745735.1. Classification (NCBI taxonomy): domain Eukaryota; kingdom Metazoa; phylum Chordata; class Chondrichthyes; order Orectolobiformes; family Hemiscylliidae; genus Hemiscyllium; species Hemiscyllium ocellatum. Next base: position 119,181 of record NW_026869336.1, read on the forward strand.
TCAGCACGGCTTTGTGAGGGGCAGGTCATGCCTCACAAATCTTATTGAGTTCTTTGAGGATGTTACTAGACAAGTTGATGAGGGTCGAGCGTTGGATGCTGTGTATCTGGACTTCAATAAGGCATTTGATAAGGTTCCCCATGGTAGGCTCATTCAGAAGGTCAGGAGGAATGGGATACAGGAAAATGTAACTGTCTGGATACAGAATTAGCCGGTCGACAGAAGACGGCGAGTGGTAGTGGAAGGAAAGTATTCTGCCTGGAAGTCAGTGGTGAGTGGTGGGCTCTGTCCTTGGGCCTCTACTCTTTTTTTTACTTTGATTAATGACTTGGATGAGGGGATTGATGGATGGGTCAGCAAGTTTGCAGACAACACAAAGGTTGGAGGTGTCGTTGACAGTGTAGAGGGCTGTTGTAAGCTGCAGCGGGACATTGACAGGATGCAGAGATGGGCTGAGAGGTGGCAGATGGTGTTCAACCTGGATAAATGCGAAGTGATGCATTTTGGAAAGTCGAATTTGAAAGCTGAGTACAGGATTAAGGCAGTGCGAAGGAACAGAGAGATCTTGGTGTGCACGTACATAGATCCCTTAAAATGGCCACCCAAGTGGACAGGGTTGTGAAGAAAGCATTTCGTGTTTTGGCTTTCATTAACAGGGGGATTGAGTTTAAGAGCCGTGAGATATTGTTGCAGCTCCACAAAACGTTGGTTCGAACGCACTTGGAATACTGTGTCCAGTTCTGGTCACCCTATTATAGGAAAGATGTGGATGCTTTGGAGAGGGTTCAGAGGAGGTTTACCAGGATGCTGCCTGGAATAGGTGGCTTATCTAACGAAGAGAGGTTGACTGAGCTTGGACTTTTTTCATTGGAAAAAAGAAGAAAGTGAAGGGACCTAATTGAGTTATACAAGATAATGAGAGGCATAGATAGAGTCGATAGCCAGAGACTATATCACAGTGCAGAAATGACTAACACGAGGGGTCATAGTTTTAAGCTGTTTGGCGGAAAGTATAGAGGGGATGTCAGAGGTGGGTTCTTTACACAGAGAGTTCTGCGAGCATGGAATGCGTTGCCAGCAGCAGTTGTGGAAGCGAAGTGGGGACATTTAAGAGACTGCTGGATATGTATATGGTCACAGATATTTGAGGGTCCGTACATTAGGTTTACCTTACATGAGGATCAATGCTCAGCACAACATCGTGGGCTGAAGGGCCTGTTCTGTGCTGTACTGTTCTATGTTCTATGATCTATGAAGTGTATCTGTACCTTGCGACCATCTGCACCCTGTACTGACAGATAGTGCTCCCTCAATACCTTAGAAACCATCCCCTCAGTAAGTTTATCCCCAGATCACCTTGAGAAAACATCATACCCTCAACATCTCAGAAAGTCAACCTGTTACCCCCTTGGACCTTGATCATTCCCAAACCTGTTCTCACTGCGATGACCCACAGCCTCCCCCCACGGCCCAGAACATTATTTGAGTCTCTGGATTGATCATTCGGCCCATCAGGTTCACACTGACCCTCGTCAGAGCATCCTATTCCCCCACCACCACCGCATCCCCCTACCCCCCGCCCCATCCCAGGAACCCTTCATTCCTCTGGCTAATCCACCTAGCCTGCACATCTTTGGACAGTGACACGGGGAAAATGTGCCAACTCCACACAGACAGTCGCCCGAGGCTGGAATCGAACCCGGGGGGTGGGGGGTGGGGTGAGGAAATACTGAGCCCCCCCTGACAATCCCACCATCTCCTCCACATTGATGACCGTTTGATGTGTATACCCGGGGAGTATCTAACTTGTCTCGTGTTTATTTAAGAAAGATTATAGATAAGGGCAATGCCTCCACCAGCTCAAGATGCTTGATCCCCCTTGAAAAAATATTGATATCAATTTCAAAAAGAGACTTTATTCACAAAAAAACTCTCCATACAAACACAGTCACTAAAGTTCGGTTCTGTACAGTCTTTACAACAAATCTTTGCCATGACATATACACTCCCCTTGGCTGATTAACTGAAATGTTAGGTCTGAGCTGTTCCTTCTGAATTAACATCACAAAGTTACATTGATAAGGATCTTTGTGAAGTGCCTGTGTTCTGTATCTGTTCTCCCATGTACCCCGCCCTCCGAATACAACAACTTATAAAGCTTTAAACCTGTTTGTCAACTTTCAGCAGAAGCAGCCTCCGGGCATTGAGCACAGACTGAATGACTCAGTGACGCTTGGATCAGCTCAGATCAAATTCTCAAGCAAACAGATGGCTGGGGATATTCAGCAGCAACGGTGAGGAGAGAGAGGAACAATTCACATTTCAAGTGACCCTTCCTCAAAACGGTCTGTTCTGAAGGAGCTTTCCCGCAGAAATCACTGGATTGAAAGGTGAACTCTGTCTGTCTCTTTTTCCCTCTCCCATCAGAGATGCTGCCGGACATGCTGAGCTTCTTCAGCAATCTCTGTAATGATGTTTCAGGTCTCCAGCGGGTCCGTACAGATTGGTTTTAGTGTTGAATTCTCAAGCTTGCTCTGTTCAAGGGATTGAATCCCCCCTGCTACAAAGGGGAGTCATTTACATCAGCTAACAGGTTCGTGATGCCAACACTGTTGGCTCAATCTCTATCATGTCTGAAATTACCATGAAGGCCCCTGATTCTCAACCTCGCCCCTCACTTGAGGTGTGTGACCCACCAGGCCTCTCTCTCTGACAGGACAGCAGCTCTCGGGTCCTCCTGGTCTATACTAACTTCCCAACTTTAAAAAGGTACTCCAGTAAGAGAGCTCTTTACAGGGTTCAGGTCAAAATCCTGGAGCTCCCTCCCTAACATCACTGTGGGACACCCAAGGACTGCAGTAGGAGAGTACAGCTCACCCCCACCTTCCAGGTAACTATTAGAGGGGGTGGGAATCACATGCAAGCCCCATTTGAAAATAAGTTTATTACAGGGTGACGGTGGATGGTCACTAAGACTGTTTCTGTACCTGTGCTGCAATCAGCATAACGATGAAGCAAAGGGTGGGTTGAAGATGGCAATGATAGCCTTTCGTAGGTTGGTGTTTATTGGAGTTTGTATCGACAGTATGAATGTTTGAGCACTTATTCAAGGGCATGCAGGAAGCTGCCAGAGGAAGTGATCGGGGCTGGTACAATTGTGACATTTGAAAGCCATCAGGATGAGTATGTGAATAGGAAGGGTTTAGAGGGATATCAGCCAAGCGCTAGCTAATGGAATGAAATGAGTTGAGAATATCTGGTTGGCATGGACGAGTTGTATAGGAGAGTCTGTTTCCAAGCTGTGTATCTCTGTGACTCTGTGCCTCTGAATACTCTATTACAGAGAGTTTCAGACAGGGCTTGGTTTCTGTGTCTCGATCATACTTCCTCAGAATCTGCAAGCCCTATGTCTCCACATTTCCACAAGACTCCATGAAATAGAAAAAAGAGGGTCAGTGCTGAGGGAGTGCTGCACTGTCTGAGGGTCAGTACTGAGGGAGTGCTGCACTGACAGAGGGTCAGTACTGAGGGATTGCAGCACTGTCAGAGGGTCAGTAGTGAGGGAGTGCTGCACTGTCAGAGTGTCAGTTCTGATGGAGAGCTGCACTGTGCGAGGTTTTGTCCAGAGATTGGGCCACACTGTCGGAGGGTCAGTACAGGGTCACTTCCACACTGTCAGAGAGTCAGCACAGAGGGAGTGCATCACTATCAGAGGATCAGTGTGGAGGGAGTGCAGCATTGTCAGAGGGTCAGTGTGGAGGGTGTGCAGCATTGTCAGTGGGTCAGTGTGGAGGGAATGCAGCATTGTCAGAGGGTCAGTGTGGAGGGAATGCAGCATTGTCAGAGGGTCAGTGTGGAGGGAGTGCAGCATTGTCAGAGGATCAGTGTGGAGGGAGTGCAGCATTGTCAGAGGGTCAGTGTGGAGGGAGGGCAACGTTGTCAGAGTGTCAGTGTGGAGGGAGTGCAGCATTGTCAGAGGGTCAGTGTGGGGGAGTGCAGCATTGTCAGAGGGTCTGTGGAGGGAGTGCAGCATGGTCAGAGGATCAGTGTGGAGGGAGTGCAGCATTGTCAGAGGATCAGTGTGGAGGGAGTGCACCATTGTCAGAGGGTCTGTGTGGAGGGAGCGCAGCATTGTCAGAGAGTCAGGACGGGGGTACTGCTATGCAGTGAGAGTCAGCAATGATGAATTGCACACTCTCTGCGGGTCAGTGCTAATGGATGGCCATGCTGTCATTGTTGCACTGTGAGAGGGTTACTACTGTGGGAGCGCTGCACTGTGAAAGGGTTAGAACTGAGGGAGCACCACACACTGACGGGGTTATTACTGACGGATCACCGCGCTGTGAGAGGGTCAGTACTGATGGAGCGCCATACTATGTGTCGGACAGTCAGTACTGAGTGATTGCTGCATTGCCAGAGGGTCAGTACTGAGAGAGTGATGGACTGTCAAAGGGTCATTACTTAGGGAGCGCTACTTGGTCAGTGTGTCGGTTCTGAGGATGTTGTTTCAGAGGGTCATTACAGAGGGAGTGCTGCACAGTCAGAGAGTCAGTACTGAGGGAGTGCTGCACTGTGAGAGGGTCAGTACTGAGGGAGTGCTGAACTGTGAGAGGGTCAGTACTGAGGGAGAGCTGCACTGTCAGAGGGTCAGTACTGAGGGAGAGCTGAACTGTCAGAGGATCAGTGTGGAGGGAGTGCAGCATTGTCAGAGGGTCAGTACTGAGGGAGTGCCGCGCTGTCAGACGGTCAGTACTGAGGGAGTGCTGCACTGTCAGAGGGTCAGTACTGAGGGAGTGCAGAACTGTCAGATGGTCAGTACTGAGGGAGTGCTGCACTGTCAGAGGGTCTGTATTGAGGGAATGCTGCACTGTAAGACGTTCAGAACTGAGGGAGTGTTGCACTGTCAGAGGGTCAGTACTGAGGGAATGCTGCACTGTCAGACGGTCAGTTCTGAGGGAGTGCTGCACTGTCAGAGGTTCAGTACTGAGGGAGTGCTGCACTGTCTGAGGGTCAGTACTGAGGGAGTGCTGCACTGTCAGAGGTTCAGTACTGAGGGAATGCTGCACTGTCAGATGGTCAGTTCTGAGGGAGTGCTGCACTGTCTGAGGGTCAGTCCTGAGAGAGAGCTGCACTGTCAGAGGATCAGTGTGGAGGGAGTGCAGCATTGTCAGAGGGTCAGTACTGAGGGAGTGCTGCACTGTCAGATGGTCAGTACTGAGGGAGTGCTGGACTGTCAGAGGGTCAGTACTGAGGGAGTGCAGCACAGTCAGAGGTTCAGTACTGAGGGAGTACTGCACTGTCAGAGGATCAATTCTGAGGGAGGGCCGCACTGTCAGAGGGTCAGTACAGATGGAGTGCTGCACTGTCAGAGGATCAGTACTGAGGGAGTGCCGCGCAGTCAGAGGGTCAGTACTGAGGGAGTGCTGCACTGTCTGAGGGTCAGTACTGAGGGAGAGCTGCACTGTCAGAGGGTCAGTGTGGAGGGAGTGCAGCTTTGTCAGAGGGTCAGTACTGAGGGAGTGCTGCACTGTCAGAGGGTCTGTACTGAGGGAGAGCTGCACTGTCAGAGGGTCAGTACTGAGGGAGAGCTGCACTGTCAGAGGATCAGTGTTGAGGTAGTGCAGCATGGTCAGAGGGTCAGTACTGAGGGAGTGCTGCGCTGTCAGAGGGTCAGTACTGAGGGAGTGCTGCACTGTCAGAGGGTCAGTACTGAGGGAGTGCAGCGCTGTCAGATGGTCAGTACTGAGGGAGTGCTGCACTGTCAGAGGGTCACTGCTGACGTAGTGCAGCATGGTCAGAGGGTCAGTACTGAGGGAATGCTGCACTGTCAGACGGTCAGTCCTGAGGGAGTGCTGCACTGTCAGAGGGTCAGTACTGAGGAAGTGCAGCACTATCAGAGGATCAGTTAAGAGGGAGGGCCGCACTGTCAGAGGGTCAGTACAGATGGAGTGTTGCACTGTCAGAGGGTCAGTACTGAGGGAGTGCCGTGCAGTCTGAGGGTCAGTACTGAGGGAGTGCTGCACTGTCAGAGGGTCAGTACTGAAGGAGTGCAGTACTGTCAAATGTTCAGTAATGAGGGAGTGCTGCACTGTCAGAGGGTCAGTACTGAGGGAGTGCAGCACTGTCAGAGGGTCAGTACTGAGGAAATGCTGCTCTGTCAGACGGTCAGTACTGAGGCAGTGCTGCACTGTCAAAGGGTCAGTACTGAGGGAGTGCAGCAATGTCAGAGGTTCAATATTGAGGGAATGCTGCACTGTCAGAGGGTCTGTACTGAGGGAGAGCTGCACGGTCAGAGGATCAGTGTGGAGGGAGTGCAACATTGTCAGAGTGTCAGTGTGGAGGGAGTACAGCATTGTCCGAGGTTCATTACAGAGAGAGTGCTACACTATCAGAGGATCAGTACTGAGGGAGCGTTGCACTGTCAGTGGGTCAGTACAAAGAGAGTGCTACACTGTCAGAGGATCAGTACTGAGGGAGTGCTGCATTGTCTGAGGGTCAGTACTGAGGGAGAGCTGCACTGTCAGAGGATCAGTACTGAGGGGGATCTGCACTGTCAGAGGATCAGTGTGGAGGGAGTGCAGCATTGTCAGAGGGTCAGTACTGAGGCAGTGCAGCACTGTCAGAGGGTCAGTACTGAGGGCATGCTGCACTGTCAGAGGATCAGTTCTTAGGGAGAGCCGCACTGTCAGAGGGTCAGTACTGAGGGAGTGCTGCACTGTCAAAGGGTCAGTACTGAGGGAGTGCAGCAATGTCAGAGAGTCAATATTGAGGGAATGCTGCACTGTCAGAGGGTCAGTACTGAGGGAGTGCTGCACTGTCAGAGGATCAGTGTGGAGGGAGTGCTGCATTGTCAGAGTGTCAGTGTGGAGGGAGTGCAGCATTGTCAGAGGTTCATTACAGAGAGAGTGCTACACTATCAGAGGATCAGTACTGAGGGAGTGCTGCACTGTCTGAGGGTCAGTACTGAGGGAGAGCTGCACTGTCAGAGGATCAGTACTGAGGGGGAGCTGCACTGTCAGAGGATCAGTGTGGAGGGATTGCAGCATTGTCAGAGGGTCAGTACTGAGGCAGTGCAGCACTGTCAGAGGGTCAGTACTGAGGGAGTGCTGCACTGTCAGAGGGTCAGTACTGAGTGAGCTCCCCACTGTAAGAGTTTCTGTCCAGACGGCAAGCCACGCTATCAGAGGGTCAGCACTGAGAGAGCACTGCAGCATCACGGGTCAGTACTGAGGTAGTGCCTCATTGCCAGAGGGTCAGTACTGAGAGAGTGCTGCACTGTCAGAGGATCAGTACTGAGAGAGTGCTGCACTGTCAGAGGATCAGTACTGAGGGAGTGCTGCACTGTCAATAAGTCAGTACTGAGGTAGTGCTGCACTGTCAGAGGGTCAGTACTGAGGTGGTGCTGTACTGTCAGAGCGTCAGTACTGAGGGAGTGCTGCACTGTCAGAGGGTCAGTGCTGAGGCAGTGCTGTTCTGTCAGAGTGTCAGCTCTGATGAAGTGCTACTCTGTCAATGGGTCAGTTCTGATGGAGAGCTGCACTGTCAGAGGTTTTGTCCTGAGATTGGGCCACACTGTCGGAGGGTCAGTACAGGGTCACTTCCACACTGTCAGAGAGTCAGTACTGTTATAAGTGAATTCTGTCTAGGTATTCTAAATCTCCGGAGAATAGTCCCTGACACTCGGCTAACTACTCTACACTTGGGCTATGGTTCAGATCAACCGAGTTCTGCCTCCACACTCTGCCGACCGCGGACTGTCCTTTAACCCTTGACTTCAAGGGAGACTGTCCACAAGGTCCCGTCCTAGGAGGCGAACTCCAAGCTGTCAGCACCAGCCCTCATCCCCTCCGGCTACCGCTTTTCCCGTGGCAAATCGAAATGCTGCGAGACACACAAATGAGCAACGGATGTTTATTTCAAACTTGCAAGTTTGGGCGGCTTTCAAAAAATAAAGCTTCAGAAAATCGCGCTGGAAGATTTTACAGCACTGATATTTATACATTATTTTTACATGTAAAAACATTAATGACAATTCCATTGGTTAAAACATTTCACGCTTTTCTCTGCCAACGCTTTGATTTATATTGTTTTTAACAATTCCATTGGTCAAAACCTTTCACACTTCTCTCTGCCAACGCTTTGATTATCTGTATGTTTCTAATATTCTGAGAGCTTCTACTGTATCATGGCCACCTGTTTCTTAAACATTACATTATTTTTCTCTATCCCAGGCCTTGGTTATCTGTATGTTTTTAATATCTTAAGAGCTTCTATTGTATTATTGCCAAGGTTACCTAGCTTCATAGCAGCCTAGTTTTAATTAACAGCTTACGTCAGTTTCATTCAAGGTTACAAACCACCATGTTTTTGACATAACAGTTTCTCCCTGTTTCCAGGCTAACTTACATTCAGTCTCACAGTTCGCCCTTACTTATTAACCCTTAGTTAACCTGCAGAAATTACATCACCCATATCAGTACAGAGGGAGTGCATCACTATCAGAGGATCAGTGTGGTGGGAGTGCAGCATTGTCAGAGGCTCATGATTGTGGGAGTGCAGCATTGTCAGAGGGTCAGTGTGGAGGGAATGCAGCATTGTCAGAGGGTCAGTGTGTGGGAGTGCAGCATTATCAGGGTTTCAGTATGGGGGGAGTGCAGCATTGTCAGAGGGTCAGTGTGGAGGGAGTGCAGCATTGTCAGAGAGTCAGGACGGGGGGACTGCTATGCAGTGAGAGAGTCAGCAATGATGAAGTGCACACTCTGCTGGTCAGTGCTAATGGGTGGCCATGCTGTCAGAGTGTCGCACTGTGAGAGGGTTACTACTGTGGGAGCGCTGCACTGTGAAAGGGTTAGAACTGAGGGAGCACCGCACACTGAGGGGTTTAGTACTGAGGGATCACCGCGCTGTGAGAGGGTCAGTACTGATGGATCGCCACACTATGTGTCGGACAGTGAGTACTGAGTGATTGCTGCATTGCCAGAGGGTCAGTACTGAGAGAGTGATGGACTGTAAAAGGGTCATTACTTAGGGAGCGCTACTTGGTCAGTGTGTCGGTTCTGAGGGTGTTGTTTCAGAGGGTCATTACAGAGGGAGTGCTGCACTGTCAGAGAGTCAGTACTGAGGGAGTGCTGAACTGTCAGAGAGTCAGTACTGAGGGAGTGCTGAACTGTGAGAGGGTCAGTACTGAGGGAGTGCTGCACTGTCAGAGGGTCAGTACTGAGGGAGTGCAGAACTGTGAGAGGGTCAGTACTGAGGGAGTGCTGCACTGTCAGAGGGTCAGTACTGAGGGAGTGCTGCACTGTCAGAGGGTCAGTACTGAGGGAGAGCTGCACTGTCAGAGAATCAGCGTGGAGGGAGTGCTGCATTGTCAGAGTGTCAGTGTGGAGGGCGTGCTGCACTGTCAGAGGGTCATTTCAGAGAGAGTGCTACACTATCAGAGGGTCAGTACTGAGGGATAGCTGCACTGTCAGAGGGTCAGTACAGAGACAGTGCTACACTGTCAGAGGTTCAGTACTGACGGAGTGCTGCACTGTCAGAAGGTCAGTACTGAGGGAGAGCTGCACTGTCAGAGGATCAGTGTGGAGGGAGTGCAGCATTGTCAGAGGGTCAGTACTGAGGGAGTGCTGCACTGTCACAGGGTCAGTACTGAGGGAGTGCAGCACTGCCAGATGGTCAGTACTGAGGGAGTGCTGCACTGTCAGAGAGTCAGTGCTGAGGGAGTGCTGCACTGTCAGAGGGTCACTGATGAGGGTGTGCAGCACTGTCAGAGCGTCAGTATTGAGGGAATGCTGCACTCTAAGAGGATCAGTACTGAGGGAGTGCTGCACTATCAGAGGATCAGTGTGGAGGGAGTGCAGCATTGTCAGAGGGTCAGTAGTGAGGGAGTGCTGCACTGTCAGAGGGAGACTGCTGAGAGAGTGCAGCACTGTCAGAGGGTCTGTATTGAGGGAATGCTGCACTGTAAGAGGTTCAGTACTGAGGGAATGCTGCACTGTCAGATGGTCATTTCTGAGGGAGTGCTGCACTGTCAGAGTTTCAGTACTGAGGGAGTGCTGCACTGTCAGAGGGTCAGTACTGAGGGAATGCTGCACTGTCAGACGGTCAGTTCTGAGGGAGTGCTGCACTGTCAGAGGGTCAGTACTGAGGGAGAGCTGCAATGACAGAGGGTCAGTACTGAGGGAGTGCTGCAGTGTCAGAGCATCAGTATTGTGGGAATGCTGCACTTTAAGAGGATCAGTACTGCGGGAGTGCTGCACTGTCAGAGGATCAGTGTGGAGGGAGTGCAGCATTGTCAGAGGGTCAGTACTGAGGGAGTGCTGCGCTGTCAGAGGGTCAGTACTGAGAGAGTGCTGCACTGTCAGAGGGTTAGTGCTGAGGGAGAGCTGCACTGTCAGAGGGTCAGTACTGAGGGAGTGCTGCACTGTCAGAGGGTCAGTACTGAGGGAATTCTGCACTGTCAGAGGGTCAGTACTGAGGGAATGCTGCACTGTCAGACTGTCAGTTCTGAGGGAGTACTGCACTGTCAGAGGGTCAGTACTGAGGGAGTGCTGCACTGTCAGAGGGTCAGTACTGAGCGAGCGTTGCACTGTCAGAGGGTCATTGCTGAGGGAGTGCTGCACTGTCAGAGGGTCAGTACTGATGGAGTGCTGCACTGTCAGAGTGTCAGTACTGAGGGAGTGCTGCATTGTCAGAGTGTCACTGCTGATGGAGTGCAGCACTGTCAGATGGTCAGTATTGAGGGAATGCTGCACTGTAAGATGGTGAGTCCAGAGAGAGTGCTGCACTCAGAGGGTCAGTACTGAGGGAGTGCTGCACTGTCAGAGGGTCAGTACTGAGGGAGTGCTGCACTGTCAGAGGGTCAGTACTGAGGGAGTGCAGCACTGCCAGATGGTCAGTACTGAGGGAGTGCTGCACTGTCAGAGAGTCAGTGCTGAGGGAGTGCTGCACTGTCAGAGGGTCATTGATGAGGGTGTGCAGCACTGTCAGAGGGTCACGGATGAGGGTGTGCAGCACTGTCAGAGCGTCAGTATTGAGGGAATGCTGCACTCTAAGAGGATCAGTACTGAGGGAGTGCTGCACTGTCAGAGGATCAGTGTGGAGGGAGTGCAGCATTGTCAGAGGGTCAGTAGTGAGGGAGTGCTGCACTGTCAGAGGGAGACTGCTGAGGGAGTGCAGCACTGTCAGAGGGTCTGTATTGAGGGAATGCTGCACTGTAAGAGGTTCAGTACTGAGGGAATGCTGCACTGTCAGATGGTCAGTTCTGAGGGAGTGCTGCACTGTCAGAGTTTCAGTACTGAGGGAGTGCTGCACTGTCAGAGGGTCAGTACTGAGGGAATGCTGCACTGTCAGACGGTCAGTTCTTAGGGAGTGCTGCACTGTCAGAGGGTCAGTACTGAGGGAGAGCTGCAATGACAGAGGGTCAGTACTGAGGGAGTGCTGCAGTGTCAGAGCATCAGTATTGAGAGAATGCTGCACTTTAAGAGGATCAGTACTGCGGGAGTGCTGCACTGTCAGAGGTTCAGTGTGGAGGGAGTGCAGCATTGTCAGAGGGTCAGTACTGAGGGAGTGCTGCACTGTTAGAGCGTCAGTACTGAGGGAGAGCTGCACTGTCAGAGGATCAGTGTGGAGGGAGTGCAGCATTGTCAGAGGGTTAGTGCTGAGGGAGTGCTGCACTGTCAGAGGGTCAGTACTGAGGGAATGCTGCACTGTCAGAGGGTCAGTACTGAAGGAATGCTGCACTGTCAGACTCTCAGTTCTGAGGGAGTACTGCACTGTCAGAGGGTCAGTACTGAGGGAGAGCTGCACTGTCAGATGGTCAGTACTGAGGGAGTGCTGCACTGTCAGAGGGTCAGTACTGAGCGAGCGTTGCACTGTCAGAGGGTCATTGCTGAGGGAGTGCTGCACTGTCAGAGGGTCAGTACTGACGGAGTGCTGCACTGTCAGATTGTCAGTACTGAGGGAGTGCTGCATTGTCAGAGTGTCACTGCTGATGGAGTGCAGCACTGTCAGATGGTCAGTATTGAGGGAATGCTGCACTGTCAGAGGGTCAGTACTGAGGGAGTGCTGCACTCAGAGGGTCAGTACTGAGGGAGTGCTGCACTGTCAGAGGGTCAGTACTGAGGGAGTGCTGCACTGTCAGAGGGTCATTATTAAGGGAGTGCTGCACTGTCAGAGGGTCAGTACTGAGGGAGTGCTGCACTGTCAGAGGGTCAGTACTGAGGGAGTGCTGCACTGTCAGAGTGTCATTATTAAGGGAGTGCTGCACTGTCAGAGGGTCAGTACTGAGAGAGTGCTGCACTGTCAGAGTGTCATTACTAAGGGAGTGCAGCACTGTCAGCGCATCAGGCTGGGGGATACCTGCATTGTAAGAGAGTCAGTACTGTGTGAGTGCCACACTGTCAGATGCCCTGAATGGCCTAATTTCTGCTCCCATGCCTTGTGGTCTACGAGGAATATCGGGAATTGTTCAGTACATTTCTGCTTCTGCGTCCTACAGACCCTGCTCAGCAATGATTCCCGTGTCCAGATTCCAGAGACTGTGTTCAAACAGACCGCCTTCATTTGGTTTTTGAACTTGAAGAGGTTACACCCTCTTTTCCCAGGGTTGGAGGGTTCGTTTCACGTGACGGACCTGCCAGCTCAAAGGGATATTTTCATGCTGCAGGGCTGAGGTTTATTCCTCAGCTTCCGTCTGCTCATCCCAAATGGATCCCACTGCCCCACACTCAGCACAGTCGTGTGTTTCTTATTTCTGAGCTTCCCAATGTTCATCCACTTCCAGAATGATATCCCACACTCCTCCAAACCGTATCGCAGGCTAATTGCCTGGGAGAGAGGAACGCTAAGAGTGGAAATAAAAATCTGAAAATTCCTTACAGTGACATTAAGGATGAATTGATAATGAGAGAAAGAGTAGGTTGTGGAAGACAGTGAGAGTTTGTGCATGGGCCCAGTGGGTGTAGTGAATGGATGCATTTTGTCAGTGCTCACTGGGACAGGGTTGATAATAAATCGTGGAGATGCTCTGTGATATAATTAAATGAGTAAACATATATAGAGAGAGAGATGGTTCTGAGTGGTCTGGCCTTCTTACAACCCAATAAATCTCCAAAGACGGGGGAAATGTGTCTCAGTTTACCGAATGAGGTGATGGAGGAAGTGACAGGTACACGAGCAAACATTTTCAAATCCTCTCTGGCCACAGGAGAGTTGTCTGCAGACTGACCATGTGGTACTGTTATTCAAGAGGGAGCATGGGATATACCAGGCAGCTCCAGGCCAGTCAGGCTAATATCGTGGGTGGGACGTCTGTTGGAAGCAATTTTGGGAGATAGAATTAATCAGCAGTTAAAGAGACTGGAGTTCATGAAGAACAGTCAGAATGGTTCTGTTCAGGGGAGGTCAGGTCTGACCAATAGGATTGCACTGTTTAAGGAGGTGACCAGGTGTGTAAATAAGGGCAATACTTTCCTGTTGTCACTTGGAGGTCAGTAAGGCTTTTATCAGGATCCATACTGGAAACTGATAGTGAACATAAAAACTCAAGATCCAAGGAATTTAGCGCAGAATGCTGAGTGACAGGAAGCAGACAGTGATGGCCCAATGAGAAATCTCTGTCCGTTCATGTCTCACTGTTGGGGTCTTGCTGATATGGCTGATAGAAAAGATGTAGGTTTGAATGGTGGATGGTTAATCATTGGGCTCATGAATGATGTGAAGATTGGTTGGGTGATAAATACTGAGGAGGATAGCCTTAGGTTACAGAAGGATGGAGATGGCCTTGTCAGATGGACTGATCAGTGACAACGGGTGAGGGGCCTGAAGACTGGAGGGTGGTTAATGATGGGCCATTATTGAAGTAAGGCTGCAAGGTACAGCCATTGTACTATGGAGCTGTGAGCCTGATGGCAGTGGTGGGTCAGCTGTTGGAGGGCATTCTGAGAGACAACTTACATACATTTGGAAAAGCAAGAATTGATTAGGGATGGTCAGCTTGGCTTTGTTTGTGGAAATGATGTGTCCAACTTGATGGAGCTTTTGAAGGGATGACCAAGGAGACAGATGAGAAGGTTTCACATAGGAGACTGCTTAGTGAAAGGTTAGATGGCATGACATCCAGGGAGAGAGGACAGCACGGTGCCTCAGTGGTTTGATTTTAACTCCCGGTGACAGTTTGTATGGAGTTTACACATTCTCTCTGTACCTGTACGCGTTTACACCGGGTGCTTCAGTTTCCTCCCACAGCCCAAAGATGCCATGGGAAATGCAGCATTACAGGGATAGAGTAGAGGATGTGAGTCTGGGTTGGATGCTGTTCAGACAATCAGTGTGGGGCCAATGGACAGAATGGCTTGCTTCTACACTGTAGGAATTCTAAAATTAATCCAGAGAGATAAGTCATGTTCCGGTGATCTGGGCTCCAGTCTTGGACAGGGGTGGATGTGGGCCCTTACCGTCTGAAGTGGTTTGAACACAGTCTGAGTGGGGAGCTGGGCTGAGACCTGAAGTGTTGAGGGTGTGAATGCTTTGTGGAGCTACTGTCTGAGGGACTTTGGGGATTAAACCCAACAAAGTGGTGCTTTCTTAGATATTGGGGGGGGTATTTTCTGAGGTACTGAGGGAGCACGTTCTGAGGTACTGAGGGAGCACTGTCTGAGGTACTGAGGGAGCACTGTCTGAGTTATTGAGGGAGCACTTTCAGAGGTATTGAGGGAGAAATATCTGAGGTATTGAGGGAGGACTTTCTGAGATATTGAGGGAGCACTGTCTGAGGTATTAAGGGTGTAATATCTGAGTTATTAAGGGAGAACTATCTGAGGTATTGAGCGAGCACTTTCTCAGGTACTGAGGGAGCACTGTCTGAGGTTTTGAGGGAGCACTATGTGAGGTATTGAGGGAGAACTACGTGGGTATTGAGGAAGCACGTTCTGAGGTATTGAGGGAGCATTATCTGAGGTATTGAGGGAAAACTATCTGAGTTATTGAGGGAGAACAATCTGAGGTATTGAGGGAGCAATTTCTGAGGTACTGAGGGAGCACGTTCTGAGGTATTGAGGGAGCACTTACTTAGATATTGATGGAGCACTGTCTGAGATATTGAGGGAGAACTTTCTTAGACATGGAGGGAGCACTTTCTGAGGTAATGAGGGAGCAATTTCAGAGGTATAGAGGGACCACTATCTGAAGTATTGAGGGAGCACTTTCAGAGGTATTGAGGGAGCACTTTTTGATGTACTGAGGGAGCACTTTCTGAGGTATTGGGGAGCACTGTCTGAGGTATTGAGGGAGAACTATCTGAGGTACTGAGGGAGCACTATCTGGCGGTACAGAGTGCCAAGGATAGAAAGGAACAGATGCAATTCCCTGATCATTTCCTCAGGGCACTCTGGTGTTGTAACCTGAAATGGAAGCCACTCCCCATTTCAGAAGATTCAGATCATTTTAAACAATCAGTGAAAAATAACAGCAGAATGTGTCTGAAACATGGTTTGGAGGAAAACGTTCATCAATCTATTGTTACTTGTTGCTTGGAGACTTTTAAGAAATGCAGGCACCCAAACAGACTAATGCTGTCGATGCAAGAGGTGGGGCAAGATCCAACAAGTCTCTCTAGCTGCTGTCTGTCTCCGTGGAGCAGTCACCATGTGAGATCAGGGTTCAGTCCTCAGAGAAATCATTTCTTTATCAATACCTCAACCATGCCTTTACAGCTGTGTGTATGACAGAGAAAAAGAGAGAGAGAGAGAGAGAGCGAGAGAGACTGCCCGTGGTTGTGTGTGTGAAAGAGTGGAAGCATGTGTATTTCTGTGTGTCTGTATATGTTTGATTAGATTAGACTTAGATTAGACTTACAGTGTGGAAACAGGCCCTTCGGCCCAACAAGTCCACACCGACCCGCCGAAGCGCAACCCACCCATACCCCTTACCTAACACTATGGGCAATTTAGCATGGCCAATTCACCTGACCCGCACATCTTTGGACTGTGGGAGGAAACCGGAGCACCCGGAGGAAACCCACGCAGACACAGGGAGAATGTGCAAACTCCACACAGTCAGTCACCTGAGGTGGGAATTGAACCCAGGTACCCTGGCGCTGTGAGGCAGCAGTGCTAACCACTGTGTCACCGTGCGTGAGAGAGAAAGTGCATGTTCATGTGAGAGTGTGTGGCTGTGTGTGTTTTTGAGGGTGTGTGTGTCTCTGTGTGCATGTGTGTGAGTGAGAGTGTGTATGAGAGAGTGTTTATGTGTGTGAGGGAGAGTGTATCTGTGTGTATGTGTGTGTGAGAGTGTGTCTGTGTATGTGAGTCTGTGTGTCTATGTGTGTATGTATCTGTGTGTCTATGTGTGTGTATGAGAGTGTATCTTGTGTGAGAAAGAGTGCGTATGTGTGTGAGAAAGTGTGTGTGCATGTGTGTGAGAGAGTGAGTGTGTCTGTGTGTGTGGGAGAGTGTGTGTGCCAGTGTGTGTGAGAGAGAGTGTGTCTATGTGTATTTGAGGGAGCATGTGTCTGCGTGTGTATGTGTGTGAGAGAGAGAGTGTAACTGTGTGTTTATGTGTGTGTGTGAGAGAGCGTCTGTGTGTGAGAGAGATTGTGTGTCAGTGTATATGTGTGAGAGAGAGAATGTGTGTGTCCATGTGTGTGTGTGAGAGAGTGTGTCTATGTGTATTTGAGGGAGCGTGTGTCTACGTGTGTACGTATGTGAGAGAGAGAGTGTAACTGTGTTTTTATGTGTGTGTATGAGAGAGAGAGAGTGTGTCCATGTGTGTGTGTGAGAGAGTGTGTCTATATGTGTTTGAGGGAGCGTGTGTCTGCGTGTGCATGTGTGTATGAGAGAGAGTAACTGTGCATTTATGTGTGTGTGTGACAGAGAGCGTCTGAGTGTCTGAGCGAGTGTGTGTCAGTGTGTGTGCGTGTGAGAGTGTGTGTGTTTGTTTGAGGGATCGTGTGTCTGTGGGTCTGTCTGTGTGTATGTGTGTGAGAGAGAATGTCTGTGTGTGAGAGACAGATAGTATGTGTGCGTGTGAGAGAGAGTGTCTGTGAGTGTGTGAGAGACAGAGTGTATGTGTGTGTGAGTGTGTGTGTGTGTGTCTGTGTGAGAGAGAGTGTGTGTCTGTGTGTGCGTGAGAGAGTGTGCCTGTGTGTGTGTGTGTGTGTGTGTGTGTGTGTATGTGTGTGTGTGTGTATGTAAACTAGCCAATCTTATCAGGTGCCCATGAATATAAAACCCAGCTGCTGTTTCAGGTGAATTGGTCCGTGTGTCTCCAAAAACACGAAGGCTGCAAGAGTGACTTAACTGGGGGAAAGAGAGTGCTGTTCATTCCAGTGGGGATTCATCCAGTAAACCTTCCCCACACACTAACATCCCTCTGGCAATGCAGTGACTAGTCCTGCACACAGTGCTCCAGGTACAAACCAATGTAATGTCACCGTAGTCTTACCAGACCATGGGACAGCTCCTCATTACAGAGCGGTGTCTGGTGGTGTTTTATTCAGAGGGTCACCATATCCCAGCTGAGGGGGGAGGGAGGGAAGGAGAGTCCTTCACAGTAACTCTAGCTAGTGTGGTAAGCTAACCGCCCAGCCAACTGAGCTAAACGACCTCACTCCAGGGGCAGGCCCTGTATAACCCAATCATTGCCAGCCTGCACCTCAATAGGAGCCAGGAGCAAGGCCATTCGGCCCCCACCCTAACACAGAAGGGAGAGCACGGGAAGTTGATGAAGGAAACAAGCCCCTCCCATGTGGCCTTCTGAAATGGATCTGGAGGACATGGCAGACCTGGCCTGCTGTTTGCTTCCCCGGGATTGGCTTGCTCCACTTTATAGTGAGAGACTGAGGGGAACCTCGAGGAGATTTCACTTCTCACTGAGAGGCTGCAACTCCAATCCAAACCTGGCTGGTTCCCTCCGAGACTCACAGAAGAGTGCAGCACTCTACAGATCAGGCCCTTGTGGAGTCATAACCTCCAGTGAGGGGGCCAAGAGCTGGGAGATAGCGCTCAGAACATAAGACCACCCGAAATAGGAACAGGAGGAGACCATTCAGCCCCACGAGCGTGCTCTGCTATTCAATGTATGATTCAACATTTGATTCGGGAGCTGAAACCCAGACAGTACAGAGACAGAGAATGCTGCCATGAGGAATCATCAGAGCGCGCGCGCACACACACACACACACACACACACACACCCACACACACACACACACACACCCACACCCACACACACATACACACATGAATTGTGGGATTCAGGCTGTCTGTGGGAACGGGGAGAGTATAAGGAGCAAAATGCTAGAGAGGGATCTGATAACACAGATCTCACTGCTTCCCTCTCTCTCTCTGTAGCTCTCATGTTTATTTCTGTGTTCCCAGATCTCTTTCCCACATCTTTCCTTCAATCCCTATCTCTCAACATCCTTCACATCTCTGTCCTGTTTCCATTTCCCAGTAGATTCCCTTCCCCCTTTGTCACCTCACTAGATTTTTCAGGAATGCTTAATCATTCAGTCTTTCACAAAACTAACACCTTGCTCATCTCTCTATGCATCTGTCTCTCAGCTCTGTGGGATCTTGCTATTCCTGTCTGTACATCACTCTAGCCACATCACATCAGCCCCCACCACCACCCCACTCTCTCAGCTCTATCTCTCTGTTGTTGCAACTCCTCTCTCTCTCAGTCCTCTCTCTCTCCCTGGGATTTCTGTCTTGCTGTCTGCCTGAACGTCTCTCCCTGTCTTTCTCTCCCCATTTTTACCTTGTATCTGTCTGACATTGTATTTCTCTTCCTGGGGTTTCGATCCCTCTCTCTCTCTCTCTGTCTTTCTCTCTTCTGCTCTCTCTCAGTTCTTCACACTTCCTCTCCCCTACCCTCCCCCCACCCACTGCCTGCCTGTCTTTCTCTTGTTCTCTCCCTCCCTCTCACTGTCTGCCCGTCCATCTTTCTTTCTCTCCTGTAGTTTCTCTCCCTCTTTCTCCCTGGACCCCTCTGCTCTGTCCCAGTGACTGGGGAAAGGGGCATTGGGAAGACTTTCCCTTAGTGCCTGGTCTCTCTCAGGTTTTACCCCCACAGTAGGGGAGGAACAGGAAGTACTTTTCTGAGTGCGTCTGAAATAGAGAAAAAGAGAAAGAGAAAGGGAGAGTGACAAAAAGAGAGAGAGACATGGAGAGAGTGGACATGGGGAAAGTGGAGCGAGAGAGATCAGCAGTAAGGGTCAAGGAGGTAGAGTGAGAAAAGGATAGAGTGAGAAGACAGGGAGATAGAGAGAGAGAGAGTGAGAAGGACATATATGGAGGGAGAAGGACAGTGTGTACGACTGGCGATGGGTTTAGAGTGCGATCTTGCTGTTCATTACAGCAGTCAGTCAAAAGGCGAGTTAGTCTCGACACTGTGTCCTCCAGCCCAGGGGCTGTGAGTCTGCATGGGAAGGGGGAGAGTGGGGACACGGAGGGAGTGGGCCAGCCAGAGACAGGGGGAGTGTTTGGTGGGGTTTTGGGGTTGGTGAAGAAAGGAGGGGCTGTTGTCAGAGAGAGATGGAGGGAGGGGTAGCACGTGATGCAAAGTCTGAGACAGGGTGGAGAAGAGGTCTCCATAAGAAGGATAGTCAATGAGGCCATTCAGGGGCCAATCCTGAGGATCCTGAACAGGACCAGGAACATTTCGTGGGGGAGCGGGGAATGATGGGCAGAAAGGACTCCACGCCTTCTGTAATTCTGGGATTGGGATCTTGCTGTACATTAAAACAGTCACAGGTTAGTCAGTCAACCCAGACTCATTTACTGGTGTGAGAAAGTGAGGACTGAAGCTGTTGGAGAGTCAGAGTTACAAAGTGTGGAGAGTCGATGGGTCAGGCCTGACCTGCTGGGCTTTTCCAGCACCACACTTTTCCACCCATTTCCCTCTGTCCCAGGGAGTGGGGCTCACAGCAGTGTTGGGGGCAGTGAAATGTTTGAGGGGGGCACATTTGGTGAGGTAGGTATTTGGGAGGGAAGGTATTTGGGGAAGGGGATAAATTTGGGAGGACAGTGAAAATGAGGGGCAAATGTTTTTAGGCGGTTCAAAATTGTTTCAGGTCTGAAATAAAGAAAAAGAGAAAGGGAGGGTGAGAAAAAGAGAGAGATGGGTAGAGAGAGTGGGGATGGAGAAGGGGGATGAGAGAAAGATGGCGCAGAGACAGACAGTGAGAGGGAGGGTGTGAGAGAAAGGCAGATTGAGAGAAAGAGACAGACAGGGAGAGAGAAGAACAAAGAGAGAAGGGGAAATCAGACTGAGACAAACAGGTGTTGAAGCATGGACAGACTGAAGGGGGGACACTCAGTATTCCAGTTTGTTCCAGCTATCTCTCTCTCTCAATGGTTTTTCACACTCCCTCTCTCCCATGCTCCTGGGGTTTGCTTCAGCTTGTTTCTCTCCCTCTCTCTCTCCCTCTCTCTGGATGGTCAGCCGGTCTCTGTCCCTTGCCATGTTGGTCACCTCAGAAAGCCTCCAGAAAATTCAAGAGATCAGTCTGCAGGTGATCCCTGGTTTTGTTCATTTCTGGATGGTTTCCCAGAACTTTCTCTCGTTCTGGCCAATTCGGAGAATCTGTTAATAGTTTGAAGCTTTGCTGATCATGAGGATGGCTTGTTCCTGTTAGTTTCTTTGTGTCGCAGGACCCGGTGCCTTCCTGTCTGGGCCCTCCTTGGTTTGGTGGAGACGTTGTCAGGGCTATGTCTGCCCAGGGGAACTGTTGCCTTTGACATTATGCTGATGGGATAACCATCTGGCTGCTGTCTGGCTTTTGTGAGTTGGGTGTATAACTTGTCCAATATACCCAGCATCTCTTGGCTGTCTATCTGTGTTTTAGCAAGGAGGCCGCAACATTTCACCCATTCCCCCTCCCCCACCCAGTCTTTTGAATGGCAAGAAGCTTATACAATGAATTACAAACCTCATTTTAAAAGCTGGTTATGATTCTTCTCAGAGTAGCCTGCTGTTTGAGCGAAAGCCACTTTGCATATTGGTCAAACCGATTGTCATATGGCTGATAAGTGATATCATAGAATCCCTACAGAGCCAACGCCCCCTGGATTCCATGCGATCTAACCTTCCAGAGCAATGTACCATGTGGAACCTTATCAAAGGCCTTCCTGAAATCTGTAGAGTCTACATGTACTGGCCTCCCTCGTCAAACTTCCTGATCACTTCATCAAAGAACGCTAATAAATTTGTAAGGCATGGTCTCCCACACACAAGGCTATGCTGACTACTCCCAATCAAAAGCTATATTTCCAAATGCATATATATATCTAATATCTCAGAATCTTCTCAAGTAACTAACTTACCATGGATGTTCGGCTTACTGATTTGTATTTCCCAGGTTTTTCTTTGCAGCCCTTCTCGAATAAGGGCGCAATTGTTGCTTCCCTCCAATATTCCGGGACCTCACCCGTGACTAACAGTGATGCAAAAAGATCAGCCAGGGACCCCACAATTTCTTCCCTCGCCTCTTGCAGTGTTGTTGGATATATTTGGTCCGGACCAGGAGATTTATCCACCTTCATACATTCTAATGCATTCAACACTTCCTCTCCTGAGATATGGATTGTTCACAAGAGATCATCACTAACTGCCCCAAGTTCCCAAGCCTTTGTGTCCTTCCCCAAGGTTAACACAGAGGTGAAATAACTCCTGCGATTCTGCACATACATGGCCGCTTTGGTTCTTGAAGGGTCCGAGTCTCTGTCTAGTTATTCTTTTTCCATTAATATACTGCAAGAATCTCTTTGGATTCACCCAAATCTTCTCAGCCAAAGTCATCTGCCCTCCTGATTCCCTTCTTCAGTAAACTCTTGTATCCCCAGGGATTCCCTTGACCCCAGCTGCCTGTACCTGAGCCATGCTTGCTTTTTTCCTGTTTAAAGCCTCAATGTCTGTTGTCATCCAGGGTTCCTTATTCCTGCCAACCTTACTCTTCACATTCACAGGAACGGACAGATCTTGAACTGGAGCTATCCCACAGTTGAAGAACTTCCACGTGCAAGAGGTCACTTTGCCTGCAAACAAACTTCTCAAACCAACCCCTGCAAGCTGCTGTCTAATTCCGTCAGAATGTGCTGTGCCCCAATGTAGATCTAGCACCTGGGGAACATGTTGTCTTACTCCACAATGATTACAATATTAATAGAACTATGGCCACTGTTTCCAAAGTGCTCCGCCATTGTCTCCTCAACTCCAAACACTCTGGTTGGGTTGTTTACCTTGTTTATGGAAATAACTGGACAACACCACCAGCATCTCAATGTGCACTTGTGACACTTTATCTCTTCCATGTGAAGGAATGGGACGCAGCAATCTCCATTTAATCTGGCTATCATCAAAATTCCCAGGAACAGTACGGCCCAGATTATCAGTGCGCCAAGTTAACTGAAGCAAGGCACAGAAAGGGTTCAAAGTGAATTTCACTGAAACGGTTCTCAAGTAAATATCACAGATTAGTTTGAGAAAGGACGTAGATCTGGAAGAAAGCTTCCTCGAAGTGTCTCCATCGAACACGCTCGAGATTAACAACATAAATGTCACAGCCTCTCAATGTTGTCACAGTCACATACACAAAGGACAGGCTTAAATATTCATATTTCCATCTCACTGAGCTGATGTGGGAGAGGTGGGTCAGTGAGGGATAGATTGCTTTGTTGGGTGGGGATCAGTCAGGGAGGGAGAGTGTTGGAAAGAGATGAGCCAGGATGGGGTCTAGCTAAGGAGATGCAGATTGAAGAGTTGGATGGAGATTAGTCAGGGAGGGGGTGATTTATTGTTGTGCAGGGATCATTCAGGGAGGGGGAGATTGCAGTGTTGGGTTAGGATCAGTCAGGGAGGGGGGTACTGTTGGGTAGGGATCAGTCAGGTTGGGGTGAGCGCAGTGTTGGGGAGGATCAGTCAGGGAGGGGGAGATTACAGTGTTGCGTAGGGATCAGTCAGAGGGGAGTTTGCAGTGTTGGGTTGGGATCAGTCAGGGAGGGGGAGACTGCAGTGTTGGGTTGGGATCAGTCAGGGAGGGGGAGACTGCAGTGTTGGGTAGGGATCAGTCAGGGAGGGGGAGATTGCAGTGTTGGGTAGGGATCAGTCAGGGAGGGGGTGATTGCAGTGTTAGGTAGGGTTCAGTCAGGGAGGGGGAGATTGCAGTGTTGGGTAGGGATCAGTCAGGGTGAGATTGCAGTGTTGGGTTAGGATCAGTCAGGGAGGGGGTGAGTGCAGTGCTGGGTAGGGATCAGTCAGGGAGGGGGAGATTGCAGTGTTGGGTAGGGATCAGTCAGGGAGAGACTGCAGTGTTGGGTAGGGATCAGTCAGGGAGGGGGTGATTACAGTGTTGGGTAGGGATCAGTCAGGGAGGGGGAGATTGTAGTGTTGGGTAGGGATCAGTCAGGGAGGGGGAGATTGCAGTGTTGGGTAGGGATCAGTCAGGGAGAGACTGCAGTGTTGGGTAGGGATCAGTCAGGGAGGGGGTGATTACAGTGTTGGGTAGGGATCAGTCAGGGAGGGGGAGATTGTAGTGTTGGGTAGGGATCAGTCAGGGAGGGGGAGATTGTAGTGTTAGGTAGGGATCAGTCAGGGAGGGGGTGAGTGCAGTGTTGGGTAGGGAACAGTCAGGGAGGGGGAGACTGCAGTGTTGGGTAGGGATCAGTCAGGGAGGAGGTGAGTGCAGTGTTGGGTAGGGATCAGTCAGGGAGGGGGAGATTGCAATGTTGGGTAGGGATCAGTCAGGGAGGGGGAGATTGTAGTGTTGGGTAGGGATCAGTCAGGGAGGGGGTGATTGTAGTGTTGGGTAGGGATCAGTCAGGGAGGGGGAGATTGTAGTGTTGGGTAGGGATCAGTCAGGGACGGGGAGATTGTAGTGTTAGGTGGGGATCAGTCAGGGAGGAGGTGAGTGCAGTGTTGGGTAGAGATCAGTCAGGGAGGGGGAGATTGTAGTGTTGGGTAGGGATCAGTCAGGGAGGGGGTGATTTTTTTGTTGTGCAGGACCAGAGGGAAATGCTGAGGGCAAAAAGTGGACATGAGATTGCTTTGGCAAATAGGTTTAGGGAGAATCCAGAGTGTTTTTACAAATGCAAAAAGGACAAAAGGTTCACTGGGGAGTGAATAGGGCCCCTCAAAGACCAAGACAGTCTGCACGTGGAGCTGCAGGTGATGGGGGAGATACTGAACACGTAGTTCCTGTAGAGAAGGATATGGAAGATATAGAACAGGATGATGGTTTGGGAAACTGCATTGGGAAATAGATGATGTCTCCTTGCAAAATGTCGATATTACAGAGGAGGAGGTGCTGGATGTCTTGGAAAGGTTAAAGGTGGATAAACCCCCAGGACCTGATCAAGTGTACCTGAGAACTCTGTGGGAAGCGAGAGAAGTGATTGCTGGGCCTCTTGCTGAGATATTTGTATCATCGATAGTCACGGGTGAGGTGGCGGAAGACTGGAGGTTGGCAAACGTGGTGCCACTGTTTAAGGAGGGTGTAAGGAAAAGCCAGGGAACTACAGACTGGTTCACCTGACGTCAGTCGTGGGCACGTTGAAGGACGGATACATGAGGGACAGGAGTTACATGTGTTTAGAAATGCACTGTCTAATTGGGGATAATCAGCATTTCTTTGTGTGTGGGAAATCATGTCTCAAGATATTGAGTTATTTTGAAGAAGGAACTAAAAGATTGATGAGGGCAGAGCGGTGGATGTGAGTGATATGGACTTCAGTAAGGTAGACGAAATGTTTGCACACGGGAGCTTGGTTAGCAAGGATAGATCTCATGGAAAACAGGGAAAACCAGCCATTTGGATCCAAAACTGGCTTTAAGGGAGAAGACAGAGGGTGGTGGTGGAGGGTTGCATTTCAGACTGGAGGCTTGTGAGCAGTGGTGTGCCGCAAGGATCTGTGCGGCGTACACTACTATCCATTAATGATATAAATGATTTGGATGTGAACATAGCAGTTATAGTTAGTAAGTTTGCAGATGACACCAAAATTGGAGGTATAGTGGACAGTAAAATATGTTACTTAACATTACAACGGGAACTAGATCAGTTGGGCCAATGGACTGAAGAGTGGCAGATGGAGTTTAATTTAGACAAATGGGATGTGCTGAATTTTGGAAAAGCAACGCTTCGCGGGACTAATACACTTAATGTTAAGGTCCCAAGGAGTGTTTCTGAATAAAGAGACCTGAGATTGCAGGTTCATTATTCCTTGAAAGCAGAATTGTGGGTCGATAGGATAGTGTAGAAGGTGTTTGGTGTGCTTGTGTTTACTGATCAGAGCATTGAGTAGAGGAGTGAGGTGGTCATTGTCTGGCTGTACAGGGCATTGGAGAAGCCACTTTTGGAATATTGCGTGCAATTGTTGTCTCCTCCCTATCGAAAGGATATTGTGTAAATTGAAAGGGTTCAGGAAAGATTTACAAAGATGCTGCCAGGATTGGAGGATTTGAGCTACAGGGAGAGGTTAAATGGGTTGGGCCTGTTTTCCCTGGAATGTCTGAGGCTGAGGGGGAACCCATAAGGAGGCTTATAAAACCATGAGAGGCATAGTTAGGATTAACAGACATGGTCTCTTTCCCTGGGGTGGGGTAGTCCAGAACTGGAGGGCCTAGGTTGAGAGGGGAAAGGTATAAAAGGAATGTAAGGGATAACGTTTTGATGTAGAGGGTGTTGCGTGTATGGAATGAGCTGCCAGAGAAAGTGGTGGAGTCTGGTACAATTACTGCATTTAAAAGGCATCTGGATGGGTATACGAACAGGAAGGGTTGAGGGGGATTTGGGCCAAGTACTGGCAGATGTGACGACATTATGTTAGGATATGTGGGTGGTGTGGATGAGTTGGAACGTAAGGCTCTGTTTCTGTGCTGTACATCTCTATGACTGTAAATGTTTACCACTATCCATTACCAGCCATACACTTCACTGTTTCCCCTCTTTACCTTGGTCAGTTCTCCCCTCAGCACATGTCAATGGCTTTGGTTGTGATTGTAGGGTGTGCTTTAGGGTCACTTTAAAAATCCATCATCTCACAGAATTCCACTACACTACAATTTCCCAGAGGATATTTCAGTGTGACATTCCTCCTTCACTCAGCGTCATCACCCAACGGTCGATCTGAGATAGTCACGTCCCTGGCCATTTACACAATGTGTTATTTAAAGAAACACCGACACAAACAAAGATGAGTTTGGAGAACATCACTTTTGCCGATGTGACTGTCCCAGATTATACAAAGACTGAACTCTCCCAAAATTATCGCAGTGCCTTTGCATTACACAGGAATTCATTGGAATGTGTAACAGTGTTGAGCAATGAAATGCTGTTCGGCAGCATCAAAACTATTCTCCTGGTTGTGGTTTTGTGACATGTTTCCCAGAATCTGTATTCAGGCTGATACAGCTTCATCATCTGAGGCCAAATACTTTCTCTGTGATGCCTTTATTACCCAGTACTGTCAGGGTTACCCATCCTGCACTCCCTGAGACTTCTCAAGGAGGTGTACAGTAGAATATTCATGTTCCACCTTTTGTTCACCCTGTCACCACTAAATCTCATTTATCTCTGTGCCACAGTCCAGCCACCTTATTGCAGAGTCTTTGTCCATTCCAATAAAAGAACATTACAATTGATTCTTTCCACAATTTCTTGTCACAGTCCAATTCACTGATGTACAGTTTCAGTTAAACTCTGCATCTTCCCGTTCCTTTCTGCTTGTCTTCAGCTACATCGCCATTTTCTGTTTGGATTTGGAAAGCTCCTTTCACCTGAACTCTCTGCATCCTCTCTGTCAGTATACAGCCCTGTACGTAAACCGTGACTGTCCAGGACACTGCTCCCAGCGGGGTTGTTTCTAATTCTCTCGTGAGATATTGCTGCCTCCTACTGGCCAGTGTGTATTCCCCACCCCGAGCTGCCCTTGAGCTGAGTGGCTTCCTGGATTGTTTGGGGACAATTGAGAGTCAACCCCATTGCTCTGGGTCTGGATCATATGTAGGCCAGACCCGCTGCCTATTACAGATTTCCTTCCTGAAAGGATATTAGGCAGTTAGATGGGTATGCTGGACACCGGCAATAACTTCTGGATGAACAGACGGGAGAGAATTAGCATGAGGCCATCAGCTGTCCCACTCATAGCTCACCGGTCAGTGAGTACTGATCCCAGTGTAGCATCAATCAAACCCCTTTCACCATGACCATTGTGTGATCCTGATACCTTCCTGCACTCTGGTGATATCACTCAGTCTCTCTCCATGTGGTATCCCTCACTGTGAGGGTCTAATTGCTGCCTCTGTCAGTGTCTCTCACTCTTGCAGCTACTCCAGATCCTGAGCCAGCAGAATTCTCTACTCTAGAGAGACGCAGCAGCACAGGCCATGGATGGAGACTGGGGTTTTCCAGATCTCTGTGAGACTCAGTGCCATCCTCCATGTGTAACCCTCACTACATCAGTCTAATTTCCCATTCTGTCTATTTCTCTGTCTCCTGTAGGTACTCAGGAAGTTCCTGTCTCAGCCGAATTCCTAACTCCTGTTTCGTCCATAACCGCATCAAAGCCAGTTGGTCAGCCAGAGAGAGATGGAGAGGGAGATCTGGAGCCTTCAGTAAATCCTGCAGCCGGTAAGATCACTCACAGTAAACAGCACAGGGAGGAGTTAGTGGCCTTCTGTATTCAGACCCAGAAGACAGGATATAGACACAGAGCTGGGCAAGGAACAGCAACATTCTAGGCTTCATTCCCACCATCTTGTGCTCTCATCTCCGCTGTAATGGTCCTCACTGAGACATCTCTCTCTCTCTCTTTCTCTGTCTCTCTATCCGTCTCTCTCTCTCTCTCTCTCTCTCTGACTCTCAGTCTCTCTCTCTCTCTTTCTGAGACTCTGTCTCTTTTTCTCTATCCCCTCTTTCAACCCTTCTCTGTCTCTCTCTCACCCCCCCACCCTCTTTCTCTATCTCTGTTCCCCTCATTCACTCTCGCTCCAACCCCCTCACACACTCTCCACCTCATCCCTCTCTCTCACCTGACTCTCTCTCACTCTCTCTCTCTCGTGTGCCTCACCCTCGTGTCCCTCTCTCTCTGGCTCACCATCTATCTCTGAGGAGAAAGTGAAGTCTGCAGATGCTGGAGATCAGAGCTGAAAATGTGTTGCTGGAAAAACGCAGCAGGTCAGGCAGCATCAAAGGAACAGGAAATTCGATATTTCGGGCATAAGCTTATGCCTCGAATAAGCTTATGCATAAGCTTCGAATCTCCTGCTCCTTGGATGCTGCCTGACCTGCTGCGTTTTTCCATGAACACATTTTCAGCTCGCCATCTATCTCTCCCTATCTCGCTCTCCACCCTCTCTATCTATATTTCTCTCTCCCTCCCTCGTCCCCTTCTCACACTCTCTCTCTCGCACTCTCAGACCCTCTCTCTCACTTCCGTCCCCTCTCTCACTCACACGTGCACCTCTCTCCCTCTCGCTTGCCCCCTTTCTCGCCTGTCTCTCTTGCTCGCAACTCTCTCTCCCCCTTTTTCACCCCTCACTCTCTCTCTCCTCTCTCTCATGTTCTCCCTCATCTCTCTACCCCCTCTCCCTGCCCCCTCTCTCTGTCCCCTCTCTCTGCCCTCTCTCTCTTCCTTCATCTCTGCCCTCTCCCTCTGCCCCCTCTCTCTGCCCCCTCTCTCTGCCCCCTCTCTCTGCCCCCTCTCTCTGCCCCCTCTCTGTGCCCTCTCTCTGCCCCGTCTCTCTGACCCCTCTCACTGCCCTCTCTCACTGCCCTCTCTCTCTGCCCCCTCTCCCTGCCCCCTCTCTCTGCCCCCTCTCTCTGTCCCCTCTCTCTGCCTTCAACTCTGCCCTCTCTCTCTGCCCTCTCTCTCTGCCCCCTCTCTCTGCCCCCTCTCTCTGCCCCCTCTTTCTGCCCCCTCTCTCTGCCCCCTCTCTCTGCCCCTCTCTCTGCCCCCTCTCTCTGCCCCCTCTCTCTCTTCCTTCATCTCTGCCCTCTCTCTCTGCCCCCTCTCTCTGCCCCCTCTCTCTGCCCCCTCTCTCTGCCCTCTCTCTCTGCCCCTTCTCTCTGCCCCCTCTTTGTGCCCCCTCTCTCTGCCCCGTCTCTCCGACCCCTCTCACTGCCCTCTCTCTCTGCCCCACTCTCTGCCCTCTCTGTCTGCCTCTTCTCTCTGCCC
>NW_026869337.1:0-145875 GCF_020745735.1 Hemiscyllium ocellatum
GGGAAGAGGAAAAAGAAATGCACTGCGATGGGTAGATGATGTACAGAGAATCAGAATGGAAGAAAGGGTTAATCATATGTAATAGAATACAATGAGAGAGAATTATTCAGGTACTGAGGAATGACACAGATGTGATGAACAGGAGGGACGACACACAGAAAAATGCATAGAAAGAAGAAGAGAATGAAATGGAGTTTCATTAAACACAGAATGTCAATTAGGAAAAGAGAAGTTTTGGAGGTGATACACAAAGGGAATGGTAAAGATCATGGTAGCGTGTGCAGAAGAGAGCTAAATCCAAGAAGATTGTTCCAACAAAAAGTGGATACTGAGGATTTGAACAAGTAATAGAAGCAAAGGAAATGGTAAGACCAAGGAGAGGCGATGCAAATAACTAGAAATAAAGGAGATAATAAGCATAGGGAGGGAGGCAAATGCCACATGAATGAAAGGAAAACCTGGCTACCCACTGGACGAAAATGGCAAGACAGACCATGAATCGGTTGGAATATTCGATGAGCAAATGAAGAAAATTCGAGCGCTCTAAAAAATGCCAAGAAAGAAGTGGGATCGATATTGGTGGAGAGGAGACAGGTGGCATTAGCAAGACAGAAGCAAGTGTAAGATAGAGGCAGGCTGATTATTAAGCAGCATAAAAATTAAGAGAGAACCAGGGAGAATGACAAATAAGAAAAAGAGGTATCCAAAACTATTTTGATATCAAAAGCTTTGGATAGGATCCGGTTAACTGTACTTGTTTGTGCAGTCGCTGTGATTAATGCCATGAATCCTAATTTGACACTGGAGTGTTTATATCTTCCTTCATAACGGACTACTTTCAATGTCAGCAGGAAGTTCTGCATCACAATGACACAGATCAGCAGCTCCACAGAGAGCGAGAGGAATGATAAGAATCTGGGAACCATCGATTGTAAATTCATAGCAATGGTTCAGTCTCCGAAAGCAATTGATTGGAATGTTACAACAGACAAAGGTTTATCATTTTGGTTGGAATATATTTCTGCAAACTACTCGCAGATCACAGTAGTTTCATGGATCTATTTGGTGCTGAAGATAATTCAGTGCTTCTACTATCCCATCCTGGCCATCTTTGGTGTCCCTGGTACGTCTCTCTTTTCACTATATAATTATACATAAGATGTCTTACTGTGTTAATGCTGTCTGTTTGTTGATGTTTTAATGTTTCTGGTTAATATATGTGTCCAGTTATCTATGAAGATTTGTTAACTGCATCAGCTATCTCGTTCATTCACCCCCATGGCTCAGTTTCAATATTCTGTTCCTGGAATATATCCATATGCAGTGCTTTGTTCTGGAAACTATTATTGATTTCTCCCCCTCTCTTGCAATTAACAATGTGGAAAAAAAATGAAGCCATCCTTTCATTGTTAACATAAACTCTTTTACTCCTTGGTGAGTCCACATCCAGTTTGTTTTGCAAATATCACTGATGGATAATATACAGTGGAGATACAACCACTTTTCGTTACCATCGACAATAGTGTTTGATGCAAAATCCGAACTAATCCACTTCTCTTCAAGAATTGTTTAATCACACAATCTCTCCTTCATCTGATACAATTTTAATATTTTGGTTCTCTTCTTGTCACTTTGTCTTTTACGAATCTTCATAAACCCGAAGACACCTGCAACTCCAGTCAGACCTTATCATTGTATTAAAAGACCAACGACAGCTCCTCGTCCCCCCTCCATTTTAATTATCTGCATCTTTTTTGGCAATAAACACTTGAAACATTGCCAAGCATTTTTTTTTCAAAATCTCGAAGTTAGTTGCTTCGACACACGTGAAAATTAACACCAGAGAGAGAAGTACCATTTGTAACACCATGAGGTAAAGGACGAGACAGAGGACAAAAATTCCATGAGTCAGTCTCTCTATTTAAACGTGGCGTGGCATATCTGACAATCCTTCACCCGACTTTTCTGTGCTATCCCTAAATACCGGAATGATAAACAATCCATCACAGCATCGGGTATGGTGAATGATTCAACTTCAATATCCTTTTGCTTATAAGAATTCCACAGATTCACGACCGTCTGACAGAATAACTTCTTTATAATCTCTGTCTCAATGTGCATCCCTTATTCTGATTTCAATGTCAATGATTCTAGATTCTACCAAAAGTTGGAAGAACCTTCTGCCTCTCCACTGTCAAGTTCACTTAGAATTTGTATGTTTATTTTGCTTCTCATTCTTCTCTATTCCACTGAGTTTCAGTCCAGTCTACGCAGCCTCTACTCAAGGGCTTAAGCCCAAATGTTCGATTCGGCTACTCCTCGGATGCGGCCTGACCTGCTGCGCTTTTCCAGAGCCACACATTTATTCGACTCTGATCTCTAGCATCTGCAGTACTCACTGTGGCCCCTTTCTGGACTGTCTCCAATATCAGTCCATTTCTCCTTAAGAATGAGCTCAAAACTCTCACAAAATTCCAACTGAGGTGTGATTCATGCCTTGTGCAGGTTTAGCAAAACCTCTCTGATTTCTTTTATTCGAATTCTACTGTTTTTAGGTAAATGCAACCATTCTACTTGCCATGTGGATTGCCATGGTCTTTTGTGTTTCATGAATAAGGATGATGAAGTCTTCTATTCAATAACCTTCTGCATTCTTTGTCTCTTTGAATCATACAAAGGTTCTCTGTTAATCATTCGAAATTGTCTGACCTCATTTATCCCCACATTATATTCCATGAGCCACGTTATAAGTGATAATCACCACTCCGACTCTGGTTGGTAGAGAGAGAAACATTCGGCCCCGTTACCTGATTGAACTCAAACCAGAGAAAAGGAACACTGCTTCCTTCGGGTATTTCCATGGGCATGAAAGAGCAATCAACACTGTCAGCAGACATTCCCTCATTGTGGAATTAGTTATTTGCAAAAGGACAAAAGGTAGCATATACACAGTTTTTGGGATATTGAGGATATGGTTAGTCCAACAGGAACATTAGGAACAAGCAAATTATCTGCGAACATTCTTCAAGCATGTATTGGACTCCGGTATTTTATATGTCCAATACTATTGATCAAGCTAAAATTGAGGCACATGTGCACGTTCTAATATGGTTTACATGGGATTGGTAGAAATAGAGTAAGGGCAGCAGTCCACCATTTGGATGTTTGACCCTGCTCCAACATTCAATACCATAAAAGCTGATCATACAAATCAGTCACCTATTCCCTTTTCAGTGCAGGAATTTGCAGAGTAATACAGATGTCTTAATGTGTGGTATCTCCTGTCACAGCCGTTCCAGTCAGGGTAGGTGCTCTTACACGTGTTATCAACCATACCAGAAGCCCTCAACATACTTTAAGAAGGTAGCCCAGATCATAACATTTTCTGTTTTCAAAGGGAAATGTGAAGTGGATTTGCCAGTTGTGGTGCAGCTGTTCAAATCACTGTGTTTTAAGCATAAAGGGATTTTATTTAAACACGACAGTTGAAACACGAAAAAAAGTTAAAATAAGTTAACTATTGGAAAATGTAACTGACCCGACGCAGCAAAACAAGTAAGAAGCTAGTCCATCCGAGAAACACAACACTTAGCAAAAGGTAACTGCAAGCATACAATCAATAGAAATTTCAGAGCGAAAGGCCAGCCAAGAAGCATCTGTTGAAACATCGAACGTTTCTCTGCGTTGCAATTACTTCTGACTGCTACAACCAAACTCCAACTAGAATAATCAGAACTAGGAGAATTGACCACTCCCTGCCAATATTAAATCAGACATGTCGGCAGTTTTTTGACCTTTGTTTAAAAACATCCATGACAAATGCCCTTTTTTAAAGTGATTGATTGCATCGTCACAAACGTAAGGCACTCCATGTCGATGCCATTTGGTGAGAGTTTGCATCTGAGATCCGAAGGGTCACTGCTCGGAATTGTCCCTCGTCAGCTTCTTACACTCCTCCCCGGCGAGAATGAGTGGCCTTACACCATCAATGCAACAATTAATAGGCAAGTTCGGGAAACATGCAAGGCAGAGACTAGGCAATAAACCAAGTTTGAGAAGAATGAATAGTTCATGCTCATTTGCGTTCAATAAGAAAATAAGACGTCGGAGCAGGAGCAGTTATTCAGGCCATCGTGTCTGATTGACCACTTGATAAGAATATGGTTGATCAGATGATTCTCGAGTGCACGTTCGTGCCTTATACTCCATAAAGCTTACTTTACTTACTGATTAAAATGCTGTATGTTTCAGCCTTGAATATACTTAAAAATTGACAGACCTCTGTGGAAAAGAATTCAACGCATTCACTACTCTCTCACAGAGTAGATTTCTTCTCATTTCTGTCTAAAATGAGATAACACCTCTGTTCCTGGACTCTCCAGCATTGGGAAACATTGTCTCCTCAACTGATCGCTGCCCCTTTTCCAGCACGATTTATGACTCCTCAGATACTTAAAACGTTCGATTTTTAAATGCTGCAAGACATCGACAAATCCAATTGAAAAAATCGCAAATAACATTCGAATCACATGAGTGGTATGTAATTACAATCTCCAATAGGAGATAATCCACATACCCCGAATGGAATCATCATAAATGAATCTCCTTCCATCCACACACTGGGGGTTACTTTTGACCAGAAACTGAACTGAAGAGAAGTTAGCTGTCTCACACATTTAAGAGGCAGTAGATCCACGAGAACTCTTAGTCATGAAGAAGATGGTGTTGTCAATCAGAAAAAGTATTGTATACAAAGTAAAGGTTCTGTATACATTATGTATGAATAATTTGATAAATGAGTTTCAGTGCATGCGTGATTTCAGGTATGTAGGATTAACATTCCAACGGTTGGTGGAGTGCACCAAAAAACACATGCCACTGAGCAGTTGTTTCCATTTAACACGATGGTGCACAAAAGTCTCAGAAAATTATATCCACAATTTGATATGATTCTGCGAGTAGAAATAACTTGTTCAATAATTCAGATCGTGAATGAAAATGAAAGACCTTCATTTTAAATCCTTTATGACTATCATCCAGATTCACAGTATGATGAACGTGCCTCTGATGTAGCCACGAGCATAAATTTCCAAACCCTATTCTGGGGATATGAATATAGACGTGGACAAAAGAAATCCCTACTGGTATTTCAAAAAAAGAAATCAGTGCCATGTCGATGGTCAAGTTCTTGCATTATTGTAGTAACACTCTGATGAAAGAGAGTATGCATGTTTCATCTCAACTGACATATTGACACTTAAATGTACTTCTTGTATCTCTATGCTACTGAAAGGCCAACCAATTAACAACTGTGTATAAAATGGCATCTCTTCTTTCAGAACTGTTTCCTGCATCCATCTGAATTCTTGCATTTGCAAGTTGAAAATCTTGAAATTCAGGTCTCGTTTTAGCACTGTTTATGCTCTGTTTCACCAAATGCTCACTTTTGAAATTGTTTAAATAAGTCACTGAATTGCGTTTTTAATTTGAAAATGTCAATAGATCCATCTGGTAAAGTTGTCACCACACCTGTATATGATTTAATTATTTATTTCTGTTACTTACAGTAAACATAGTGACGATTGTAGTTCTGGTTCAGAGGAAATGCGGTCTCTCAAAGTGTGTCACACGTTACCTAGTGTCCATGGCAGTGGCGGATCTACTGGTCATAACACTGGACCTCATATTGAAACAAATTCCAATTATTTACCGTGAGAAGTTTTACTTCCTGAGATCCATCCCCGTGTGCAATATCCATGCTGTTCTGCTTCACACTGTCACAGACTGTTCCGTCTGGTTCACCGTCACTTTCACCTTTGATCGATTTGTGGCCATTTGCAGTCAGAATCTGAAAAGTAAATACTGTAATGACAAAACAGCGACGGTGGTTTTGGGAACAGTGACTGGGCTGAGCTTTCTAAAGAACATTTTCTGGTATTTCATGCTCACTGGTAAATATCAGCTTGCGAACATCCCTTGGTTCTGCTATGTAACGCTTGGTGTTCAGTACTCTCTGCACTGGGCAATAATCGAACTAATACACTATATTTTAACTCCGTGTGTTCCATTTGTTCTGATTCTGTTGCTCAATGTTTTTACCATCAGACACATTGTAGTGACAAGCAGAGCACGCAGGAGACTCAGGGCTCAACACAGTGGAGGGAAACATTGTGATCTGGAAATGGAAAGTCGAAGGAAATCTGTCATTTTGCTGTTTGCTATCTCATGCAATTTCATCATTTTCTGGGCAATGATAATGCTGTTTTCTTTTTGGTGGCGAATGTATTTTTTGCATTTTGATTCTGTATACCTCGATTGGTTTGTCCTGGAATTGGGCATTATGTTGCAGCTTCTGAGCTGCTGCACGAACACCTTGATTTATGCTGTAACCCAAACCATGTTCAGAGAACAATTGAAACATCTGCTGAAATATCACATTCAACAATTGATTAAATTGACTAAATTAATTATTTAGCCAACCTTCCCAGCAGTTTGTGTTTTATTTAACATTTCTACAAGCAGATTGACAGATCACCACGGAAACAAACTAAACTCAACCTGGTGCTTAGGAAATCACACAGTCGTTGGGATTTACTTAGCTCCCTGATTGGCAAAATATGGCCATCATATGTTTCAAATCGCAAAGAACAATCCTCGAGCAAGTTGTTGCTGAAATAAAGGGAACAGTGTAAAGAACGGAGACTGCACACCTATCATGAGTGGCTGACCAAATTATAGAAAGATAGAGACTGATGGAAAGAGAGGAATAGAGCAGGAGAGAGAGAGAGAGAGAGAGATAGATAGATAGATAGATAGATAGATAGATAGATAGATAGATAGATAGATAGATAGATAGATAGATAGATAGATAGAGAGAGAAAGAGAGAGAGAGAGATGACCAAAGGCAGAGGTGTAATGAGAGAGGGGGAGAATGAAAGAGAGAGGGAATAGATAGATGGAGAGTGAGACAGCAAGAGCTGAAGAGAAAAATGCTGATGTGTAAACGTTTTCTATTTATGGAAATAACTAAAAGGAAACAGTGAATTGGCATACATCACGATTAGAAAATATCAGACTGCATAGTCAGGAGACGGGATTGCAAGAAAGTTTGAGGCCACAATTCTCCATGTGAAACTGCAATTTGGGCTGAGGAGTCCAGCAAGTGAATGCGGAAGAATGTGGTGTTGAAGTGTAACAATGGCAGTGTTGGGGAAGGGGGCCGGATAGAAAGTGAGAGAGACTGGTAAGATTGGTGGAAGGCGTCAGACATGAACGAATGGGACAATGCAATAGAACTGCCTTTATGCGGAAGCAGAAGCGCTGGAGACCTGTAAGAGTGGGAGAATGTGTATCAGACAAACGGAGAGTGAAATCTGACAACACCTGACCCACAGAGAAGCTTAGATGAATGGTAGAATGAAAGAAAAATATATTTCAATTCACTTAGACAGCTAGGTGGGCAAAGTGGCCAAGAGACATTTGGGCCTGCATTTTATATAGTACTTTGGCAAGTTGAGTTGTTTGGATACAATTTGTCAGAAATATAATCTTCAGATAAGGGAGGTTTTCTTGAAAGTGCAACGCTGAATGCTGACAAACCTGTTCGGGAAGTGTATCAGTTCAAAGTTTGGAATATCAGATTGAAACACAATGAGACGTTTTCCGAATTTTCAGGAGAGAAAATCAGAAGTATGCTATCGAATCAGAAGTTCCTATGACTGATGTGACGGCGGTGGGGGCGGGGGGTATTAATTAACTTTTAAGTGTAAGTACAGTTGCAGAAGAATGTGGAAGTAGTAGTGAATGTTTGCATGCATGGAATGAAAGTAAAATAAATGCATCACAATGTCTTAATAGACTAAAACCAAGTGTTTTTTAAAATGCAGTCATCCTTGTATCGTGCTGCGGGGGGGGGTTGAAGGGGGGTGGGTGGAGGTGTGAAAATTCTTTCACTTGAATAAGTTGTTGTATTCTCCTTTCTTCTAAGAGAGAAATTCAACAAGAGTGATGGTCTGGTTCCTGAAGAACGTTTGACAAAACAGCTTTAGGTTCGTTTTCAATTGCCTGAATGGGTATGGCCACCATTCACAGACAAGGATTTTTTTTTCGAATCGCATCAGAAGCTATTGAGGTCTCAACAGATTTGAAATCTTCAGTGAATGTCTACTGACTGCGACCATGTCTGGATTTCCTCTTGTTAGTCTTTCCTCCTGGAACGAATAATGCATGTGCGAATCATTATCTGATTTTTTTCTCTTTCGTTTGGCCAAATATTGTGTTATTTCCATGTTGAAACAATTAATTAGTGATAGTTGTAGTATTTGATACATGGTTAGGTTTCCAATCATGTTAAGTTATTTAAAATTCCTTTTTCGTTTGTTTGTATTTTGACCACAGTGTTTAAATAAATTGTGTCTTGCTAAACGTCAACGAGTTTGAGCAATTGCATTGCATCTGTAGCAACTGCTCATTTGTCTTTAAACATCAGAATCTAGGTCCGAGGCGACGTTCATAAAATATTATGAAGCTATCTGGTGTTATCCATAACAGTGTATTTTCTCACAACCTGCAAAGCACAGGATCAATGTCTGCAATCATGCAGAGCGGGTGCAGACTTTTGCGTGCACAATCCAAGATAAAGAGGGCAGTCGTGTCGGCAAGGCAGATCGGTTCAAGGATCTCTGTTAAGCGGTGCTGGACGCACTGCTTTTTATCATTTCATCAGGGGATGGGTTTAAACTAGCATAGCAGGGGGAGGGGAACCTGAGATGTAGTTCCGTTGCACAGGAGATGGGAGTACCGTGGTCATGAACAGGACTTCATGGACATAGGAATATGCTGACACACAGCAAGCTGGTTTGAAGTGTGTCTACATTAACGCCAGAAGCTTCGGAAATAAGGTATGTGGGCTTGCAGCATGGATGGATACCGGGGTCTTCGATGTATTTGCCATTTCGGAGACATGGATAGAGCAGGAATGGATGTTGCGTTTTGCAGGAATAAGACCTTTCATTAAGAACAAGGAAGGTGATAAAAGAGTGCGAGGTGTGGCCTTGTTAGTCAAAAACAGTATAATGGTGGATGACACACTTTTTATGAGGATTCGTTGACAGAGGTGGTGTAGGCTGACATTAAAAAATAGGAGATAAGAGGTCACACTGCTGTGGTATTTATAGGCCTCTTCAGAGTTCCATGAATGTGGAGGAGAGGAACGACAAAACAGTTCTGGGTAAATGTGAGAGGAACAATGCAGTCATTTTCAGCGACTTTAACTTCCCCAAAATAGAAATGCTAAACGTCTGGAAGCTGATGGATCAGTTGTTATGCAATGTGTTCAGGATGGTTTCCTGACACAGTACGTCAAAAATCCGACAAGAAGCGAGGCCACACTGGATCTGGTGTTTGGTAATGAACCAGGTCAGCTTTTTGATTTATTGGGAGGTGAGCAGTGTGGAGACAGTGACCGTAATTCGTTTACGTTTGGTTTAGCCACGGAAAGAGATAGTTACATGCAAAAGGGCAAGAAGTATAGATGATGGAAGGGCAATTATAATACGATTAGGCGAGACGTATGACGCATAGAAGAGGGGAGCAAAATGTGGGGGATGGGGAAAATCGAAATGTGGACCTGGTTTAAGGAACAGATATTGCGTGTACTTGATAAGTATGTCCCTGTTGGGCGAGGAAGAAGTGATAAGGCAAGGGAACAATGGTTTACTAAAGACATTGCATTCTCTTGTTAATCAGAAGAAGGAGGCTAATGTGACGTTGAGCAGAGGTAGTTCAGATTCGCTCAGAAGGATTTAAAGAGAGAATTAAGAAGAGCAAGGAGAGCACATGAGCAGTGTTTAGCAGTTACAATAAAGGAGAACTCTAAAATATTCTATAGGCATGTGTGGAACAAAAGGATGACTAGGGTTAGAATTGGGCCAGTCAAACGCAGAAGTGGGAGGTTGTGTGTGTACCCTGTGGAATTCAGAGAGGTGCGAAATGAATATTTATCATTTGCTTTCATTCAGGAAAAGGAGAGTATTGTGCAGGAAAATAATGCAATACGGGATATTAAACTGGGAAGGATCGAATTCAGTAAGGCAGGGGTGCCATCAATTCCACAAGAAGTGAAAGTAGACAAGTCCCCTGGGCTGGATGGGATTTATCAGAAGATTCTCTGGGAAGCTAGGGAGGAGATATTCGATCCTTGAT
Source organism: Hemiscyllium ocellatum (assembly GCF_020745735.1). Classification (NCBI taxonomy): domain Eukaryota; kingdom Metazoa; phylum Chordata; class Chondrichthyes; order Orectolobiformes; family Hemiscylliidae; genus Hemiscyllium; species Hemiscyllium ocellatum. The sequence goes on from NW_026869337.1 coordinate 10,204, forward strand.
CCTTCGGTCTCATACTCTACAGGTTTAGAACTAGTTGTCTGGAGGATTGCAAATGCTGTGTCCTTGGTCGAGAATGGCAGTAGAGATGACCTAGATAACTATAGCGCAGTCAACCTTACACCTGTTGCTGGAAAGGTTTTGGAAGGAATTGAAAGACATGAATTTATCGTCATCTAGCAAGCAAAAACTGGATTTCAAATAGTCAAACGAGGTTCGCTGAGAGCAGGTCATGTCTGACAAACTTGGCTGAGCTTGTTTAGAAGGTGACCGAGCATGTGTATGAGGGTAAGGCAGTTGACGTGCTGTTCATGGACTTCAGTAAAGCCTTTGATAAGTTTCAACATGCTAGACTTCGGAGAAAATGTTGAGGCAAGGGACTGAGAGAGATTTAGAAGTTTGGATAAGAAAATGGCTTTCTGTAAGAAAGCAGTGAGTGGTGGTTGATGGAAAATATTCTCCGATTTCGAGTGGTGTGCCACAAGGGTCTGTTTGGGATCACTATCATTTGTCATTTTTATAAATCATCGCATTATTTCCATAAATCATGCAGCGATTCTTTTCAAGTCTCTGACCATATAAAATTAGAAAACAATAGTTACTTTCGAACATGAGTCTAATACTGCATAAAGATTTTCATAGCTGCCAAGTAATGACAGCAGGTTTTGATGAAAACTCTCTGATCAGTTTGTTGGTCCGTCCTTTTCAATTCAACTGCCTTTTTATGTTACCTTGTCAATGAGTTGGATTACTTCTCAATGTTCAAAAATTTTAAAGTATTCATTAAATCAATTTTCTCTTCGTGGCTGTTGAATTACAAATGAACTCAGTCATGTTTCCATCAAAACAAACCTGTAAATGCAATACTTGACAAAGTCTATTTCACGAGTAAAAAATGAGGTCTGCAGATGCTGGAGATCACAGCTGCAAATGTGTTGCTGGTCAAAGCACAGCAGGTTAGGCAGCATCTCAGGAATAGAGAATTCGACGTTTCGAGCATAAGCCCTTCATCAGGAATAAGAGAGAGAGCCAAGCAGGCTGAGATAAAAGGTAGGGAGGAGGGACTAGGGGGAGGGGCGATGGAGGTGGGATTGGTGGAAGGAGGTCAAGGTGAGGGTGATAGGCCGGAGTGGGGTGGGGGCGGAGAGGTCAGGAAGAGGATTGCAGGTTAGGAGGGCGGTGCTGAGTTGAGGGAACCGACTGAGACAAGGTGGGGGGGAGGGGAAATGAGGAAGCTGGAGAAATCTGAATTCATACCTTGTGGTTGGAGGGTTCCCAGGCGGAAGATGAGGCGCTCCTCCTCCAGCCGTCGTGTAGTTGTGTTCTGCCGGTGGAGGAGTCCAAGGACCTGCATGTCCTCGGTGGAGTGGGAGGGGGAGTTAAAGTGTTGAGCCACGGGGTGATTGGGTTGGTTGGTTCGGGCGGCCCAGAGGTGTTCTCTGAAGCGTTCCGCAAGTAAGCGGCCTGTCTCACCAATATAGAGGAGGCCACATCGGGTGCAGCGGATGCAATAGATGATGTGTGTGGAGGTACAGGTGAACTTGTGGCGGATATGGAAGGATCCCTTGGGGCCTTGGAGGGAAGTGAGTGTGGAGGTGTGGGCGCAAGTTTTACATTTCCTGCGGTTGCAGGGGAAGGTGCCGGGGGTGGCGGTTGGGTTGGTGGGGGGTGTGGATCTGACAAGGGAGTCACGAAGGGAGTGGTCCTTGCGGAACGCTGATAGGGGAGGGGAGGGAAATATATCCTTGGTGGTGGGGTCCGTTTGGAGGTGGCGGAAATGGCGGCGGATAATACGTTGTATGCGCAGGTTGGTGGGGTGGTAGGTGAGAACCAGTGGGGTTCTGTCTTGGTGGCGGTTGGAGGAGCGGGGCTCAAGGGCGGAGGAGCGGGAAGTGGAGGAGATGCGGTGGAGGGCATCGTCGATCACGTCTGGGGGGAATCTGCGGTCCTTGAAGAAGGAGGCCATCTGGGCTGTGCGGTGTTGGAATTGGTCCTCCTGGGAGCAGATGCGGCGGAGACGAAGGAATTGGGAATATGGGATGGCGTTTTTACAGGGGGCAGGGTGGGAGGAGGTGTAGTCCAGGTAGCTGTGGGAGTCAGTCGGTTTATAATAGATGTCTGTGTTGAGTCGGTCGCCCGAGATAGAAATGGAAAGGTCTAGGAAGGGGAGGGAGGAGTCTGAGACAGTCCAGGTGAATTTCAGGTCGGGATGGAAGGTGTTAGTAAAGTTGATGAACTGTTCAACCTCCTCGTGGGAGCACGAGGCAGCGCCGATACAGTCATCGATGTAGCGGAGGAAAAGGTGGGGGGTGGTGCCAGTGTAGTTGCGGAAGATGGACTGTTCCACATATCCTACGAAGAGGCAGGCATAGCTGGGGCCAATGCGGGTGCCCATGGCAACTCCTTTAGTTTGGAGGAAGTGGGGCAGGCATAGCTGGGGCCCATGCGGGTGCCCATGGCAACTGGCAGGCATAGCTGGGGCCCATGCGGGTGCCCATGGCAACTGGCAGGCATAGCTGGGGCCCATGCGGGTGCCCATGGCAACTGGCAGGCATAGCTGGGGCGCATGCGGGTGCCCATGGCAACTGGCAGGCACTAAAGGAGTTGCCATGGGCACCCGCATGGGCCCCAGCTATGCCTGCCTCTTCGTAGGATATGTGGAACAGTCCATCTTCCGCAACTACACTGGCACCACCCCCCACCTTTTCCTCCGCTACATCGATGACTGTATCGGCGCTGCCTCGTGCTCCCACGAGGAGGTTGAACAGTTCATCAACTTTACTAACACCTTCCATCCCGACCTGAAATTCACCTGGACTGTCTCAGACTCCTCCCTCCCCTTCCTAGACCTTTCCATTTCTATCTCGGGCGACCGACTCAACACAGACATCTATTATAAACCGACTGACTCCCACAGCTACCTGGACTACACCTCCTCCCACCCTGCCCCCTGTAAAAACGCCATCCCATATTCCCAATTCCTTCGTCTCCGCCGCATCTGCTCCCAGGAGGACCAATTCCAACACCGCACAGCCCAGATGGCCTCCTTCTTCAAGGACCGCAGATTCCCCCCAGACGTGATCGACGATGCCCTCCACCGCATCTCCTCCACTTCCCGCTCCTCCGCCCTTGAGCCCCGCTCCTCCAACCGCCACCAAGACAGAACCCCACTGGTTCTCACCTACCACCCCACCAACCTGCGCATACAACGTATTATCCGCCGCCATTTCCGCCACCTCCAAACGGACCCCACCACCAAGGATATATTTCCCTCCCCTCCCCTATCAGCGTTCCGCAAGGACCACTCCCTTCGTGACTCCCTTGTCAGATCCACCCCCCCCCCAACCCAACCTCCACCCCCGGCACCGTCCCCTGCAACCGCAGGAAATGTAAAACTTGCGCCCACACCTCCACACTCACTTCCCTCCAAGGCCCCAAGGGATCCTTCCATATCCGCCACAAGTTCACCTGTACCTCCCACACATCATCTATTGCATCCGCTGCACCGATGTGGCCTCCTCTATATTGGTGAGACAGGCCGCTTACTTGCGGAACGCTTCAGAGAACACCTCTGGGCGCCCGAACCAACCAACCCAATCACCCCGTGGCTCAACACTTTAACTCCCCCTCCCACTCCACCGAGGACATGCAGGTCCTTGGACTCCTCCACCGGCAGAACACAACTACACGACGGCTGGAGGAGGAGCGCCTCATCTTCCGCCTGGGAACCCTCCAAACACAAGGTATGAATTCAGATTTTCCAGCTTCCTCATTTCCCCTCCCCCCACCTTGTCTCAGTCGGTTCCCTCAACTCAGCACCGCCTCCTAACCTGCAATCCTCTTCCTGACCTCTCCGCCCCCACCCCACTCCGGCCTATCACCCTCACCATGACCTCCTTCCACCTATCCCACCTCCATCGCCCCTCCCCCTAGTCCCTCCTCCCTACCTTTTATCTCAGCCTGCTTGGCTCTCTCTCTTATTCCTGATGAAGGGCTTATGCTCGAAACATCGAATTCTCTATTCCTGAGATGCTGCCTAACCTGCTGTGCTTTGACCAGCAACACATTTGCAGCAAGTCTATTTCACTATAAAGCATGCTACCCAGGCTCCATCTGCTTTTTCCAATCTCGCTCTCCCAACGCTTTGTTTCTCCCATAGCTGTGTCTGGAATCTGTAAATTAGTTGGCTGATCGGCTGGTTTGTGCTGCAGGAGGATGCCAATAGCGTGTGTTTAATTCCCACACCAGCCGAGATCTCTAAGAAGGACTCTTCTCCTTAAATTATCCCATCTTTTGAGTGATGGTGTCTGTCAGGTTAATGCACTAGCAATTACCTCTGTTCAATGAGAGAGCAGCGATATCTGGGAGCGGTAGGACGTCTGTAAGTATGAAGAATCACAGATATGTTGTCTCCCAGTTTGACTTATGTTTTCTCATGTCCACGAAATGCAATTTTATTTTGCATGTGTGAGGCATTGTCCACTTCCCCTCGATTCCAGGAATTTGATCTCTGAGTCCATGATGTTCTTATTCTCTCATCAAGCTAATTCTCAGACCTTTTAAAATTAATGTCAACTTCTCCCTGAGACGAAGAAAAAACTTCCCAATGGTGAAAAGCAATAGATGAAAACCTCTGTTCTTATTTACGGACCCTATGCCATTGTTTTAAAGATTTTCAGCTAGTTTACCAAAAGTGGTCAGACGAACTAAGGTCTGGATTGCATTAAGTGTGGAATGACATAAGGTATTTAATATTGCTGACTGAAATGTAATGTGTCTGTCCAGGGAAGAAACATCATGCAGATTTTTATTCTTCTCCCGCAGACCTATAATCTCCTCAGATTTGGATTACTGAAACGTGTTGAGGGAAACAATACTTAATGTTTAAATGTGCGTGAGTTTCCCAACCTTTATTGCTAAATTTTCCATGCAAATCATAAGCATCGTATCCTGCTTTAATAAATATTTTGTGACGTGTTTGAATGTTTTCGTTTGAACGACTGAGGTCACCATCCATAAAATTTTTCAAATGGCTAAAATGTAATTTGTTATTTTCTTAATTTATCTCACTTTTTCTGAGGATGTTTGTTTCTAACGTGTGGATCAATTCGTCTTTAATATTTATCATTGCAACTTCAATTACGTGCACAGATGTTTGCGCTCAATACATGCCACGTGACAACATATGCTCATTTGGCATACTTTCGATTGCTGAGCTTTGCATGTTTCCTAAAAACATGAAAGCTGTTTGTCTCCAGCGTGGAACATGGGCTGACCTGCTGTCATAGAGCCGCCAGAACAAAAGAGCTTATTCCTGTCTGACCATTATCTGCGTAGGTATTAAACTTTTTGCATTCTAATTTGAAACTGTTCACTCTAGAATTTAGTATGAGTACCTAATAATTCTGTTGCTCCTCGGTTAGACCAGAGATAACTCAACTTCAGCATTAGTTAGTGGAACATACTCTTGTTGATATGAGTAGACATTGAGAAGCTGCCTTCTTGCACAATTCCATTCCTCGTACCGTGCCTTTGCCAGGCGAAGAGCGTGTGAAGCATCCATGATTTTAACCAAGTTAGATCAAAGGAAACAACATAGAACATAGAACAATACAGCACAGAACAGGCCCTTTTGCTCACGATGTTATGCCGAACATTTGCCCTAGCTTAAGAACCTATCCATGTATCCAATTGCCATTTAAAGGTCACCAATGATTCTGACTCTGCCACTCCCACAGGCAGCGCATTCCATACCCCCACCACTGGGTAAAGAACCTACCCCTGACATCCCCCCTATACCTTCCACCGATCACCTTAAATTTATGTCCCCTTGTAAAACTCTATTGGTGTAGTCTGAAATGAGAGAAAGACAACTGATGGTGAGTTTAATTATTTTTATTCACTGCGCCTCTCTGGATTTCTGAAACCGAGCTCAAAGATGTACTGATGAAGCCCTTGCAGTGGAATTCCTGTATAGTTGTTCTGCTGCTGTTCTGCATTAATCCCTCACCTTTAGGTGTTAATGGCCGTCGATTTGGAGCATGCTGCCTGAGAAACGTTGATGAAGTTCTGCAGTGAAACTTATTAGTAATTCACAATGCTGCTGCTGAACATTGGTGGTGGATCACATGCAGTTTTGCAGATAGGGTGTCAATCAAGCTGACTTCTTAATCGGGTAACGGAAAGCATTCGTGAAATTCAGCGGGCCTGTCAAAATCTCCCAAATGAGAAATAGAGTTGAAGTTTTTTTTCCCTACATGTGTCTTCTGGAAGTATTTGGAAGAAGAGTTATATTGTAATGGAAATGTTAACTCAGCAATTTTAACCAGCTTCTTCTTGTACTTTCTGCTTTTATTTTATGTTTTAAAAATGCGTGATTCCGTGCATTCATGTGGCTGCTTTTTCACGTTGCTTTCCAACTTGTTGACTATATTGGAGTTAATTCGACCAGACAAGTGTGATAATTATATGGGTGTGTGCATTGCAGACGTTGGACAAGTTGTGATTGCAAGGAAATGCTTAACTAATTGCAATAGTATTGCCCTATTACCTGCTACTGTAGATAAGGTACTTACATGGTGAGTCCAGTTCACCTTTGTATCGATCTGTCTCTGAGGCATTTGGACATAGTTACATTGGTTGCACTATGTATAATGGAGTGCAATTTTTGCGGCATTATTGCCAATTACAATGATAACTCTTCAGTGTCTGTGGAGTTAAGAATGTTGGCAAACATTTGGAAATTAAGTGGGTGGTACGGGGGCTTAGTGTTTAACATTGCTGTCTTATTGACCCGGTATCAATTTCAAACATGGCGGCTTAGTGGTTAGCATTGCTGTCTAATTGACTGGGTTCAATTTCAAACAAGGGGCTTAGTGGTTAGCATTGCTGTCTTATTTACCCGGGTTCAATTTCAACTCGTGCGACCATCCGCATAGAGTTAACACATTCTCCCCGTGTCTCTGTGGGTTTCTTCCAGGTATTCCACGTTCCTTCCGAATTCCAAACATGTGCAAGTTTAGTGGATTGGCCATGTTAAATTATCCACAGTGTTCAGGAATGTGTAGGCATCGTGGATTAGCCATGGGGAGTGCAGGGGTACAGGGCTACAAAAAGGCTGTGTGAATGCTGGACTTGTCAGAAGGAATAGCTTGATTCTGCACTGTGGCGATTCTACAATTCCATAACACAAATACCATGACAAACGACAATATTATTGAGGTTAATTACTATGTTTTGATTGTGAACAATTGTGACACCTTCTGATTTGCATCTAATTGGAATGGTCGTGTAAGCTATCAATGGAACGTTTTGAAGGAACTATGGAAATGTGAAGTGTTTTGCAGAGAAATGAAGATATGAAGCAAAAATGTATGAAGGCGATGTGTGTGTGTGTGAGTGTGTGTGTGTGTGTGTGTGTGTGTGTGTGTGTGTGTGTGTGTGGTCCTCATACTGTTCCTGAGTCTAAAAGGACTTTACAAAGTGTTTCGGTTTGATACATGGAATTAGAACAACAGGTTACTTTGGGCACATTTTGTCTTACTTGGGCAAAAGAAAAATTGGGAATGATGAAAAAAGCAAACTTGCTTTCAGTGAATTTTAAGCAGGTATTGTATGTTTTTTTGTGAGCTTAAAAGCGGACAAATTCGGAGATTTCTAACCATGGACGTTGTGGGAGATGAAAGAGGGAATTACACGGAATCTGACCAGAAATATTAATACACATGTTTAGACAGGGGAGCTTGCAGGACAGAGATTATGCTTCACTTTTGAAGAAGGATGGTAGGAGATAGACCACTGAATGTCATATCAGTATTTGGAAATTATTGGAGAATGTTCTGAAAGAGCGAATTAATTTCCAGTTGGAGGGATAAGATTTTAACTTCGATAGTTAGCATGATTTTGTCAGAGAGCTGTAGTGTTTTAGAAAGCTGGTGCACGGGTGTAACAAGCTTCCCACCATACAGATGAAGATTGGCTAATTTAGTTGACATATGGCAAAGCATTGCAGAATGTACCAAATGGGAGATTATGCACGTCAACTCGAAACCGGGTGATTTAGAAAGAGACCGAAAGTGTTGCTGGATGGTCATTTTCGTGACTGACTGCTTTGTTCAGTATAACACAAGGATCAATGAAGCTACCTATTTGTTTGAAATATTCAAATTTGTGTCTGTGTTCTGTAGAGGGGCACACAGTGAGCCGTTAGCAGGGATGTCATGGTAAGTAAGATTTTGGATGCCACAAATTATTTTCAAGTGGTAGACAATGAGGACAGAGGTGTATGTTGACAGACAGATATTGAAGAATTGGTCTATTGGGGATCATAGCAACAGATAACATTTGACCACGTTAAGGGTAAGGTGATTCCCCTTGGCAGAAGTAGCAATACAAAGGAGTACTAAATGAGCGGCTGGACACCATGAAGCTTCAAGGCAAATAGAAGCTTGTCCAGAAATCCTTCATGGCGCAGAACACATTAATCCGGGCGAGAAGTATGCGTACAGGCCACACATCAGGACATCAGAACTTGGAGCAAGAATAGGCTTTCTAGCCCTTCAGTCATGCTCAGTCATACTACGAGATCATGGCTGATCTTTTAATGGCTTCAGCGCCACTTTCCCGCCCTCTTACTATTAATTCACATACTTTTCAAAACCGAAGTCTGTCTTAGCTTTTTAACATTTACCAAGGAAGGATCAGTTATTTCAGAAGGTGAGGACGGCAGATACTGGAGATCAGAGCTGAAAATGTGTTGCTGAAAAAGCGCAGCAGGTCAGACAGCATTCAAGGAGCAGGAGAGTCGACGTTTCGGGCAAGAACCCTTCTTCAGGAAATTCCTGAAGGGTGCTCCTTTGGTTGCAGCACTTTAATGAAAATGAAGGAGACTGGAAAAACTATGGTTGTTTTTTGGTAGCAAAATTGTGACAGATGTGATCATGAGGGACATGAGCATAGAGGATATAAACCATTTGATTACATCAGTTGAAGCATCAATAAGAGATAGCGTAATTTCTGTCTGAATGGCGGTACAGTTTGATGCAAGATGAAGATTTATCTTCTCTCCGTGGAGGCATTAGTCGATGGGAAACCTTACAAACTTTTTTGAAGAATGACCTGGATCAGAAATGTGACAACATTCAAGTTTATCGTCCAAGTAGAGTAAAATGGGAACCGTGTAGCTTTAGCATAATTTTGGCAGTACAACCTTGATGGGCATTTTCTACCTCTGTTCTTTATTATCTCACCCTTGTATGATTCTGCATTTAAATTCAGGTTTGTTTTTATAATCACTTTTTTCTCCTCACAATGACTGAAAAGTCTCAGCAAAATGCAAGTCAAAATACAAATAAAGAACACCAAAAGACATTTAGATATGGATGGGACTGATAGTGGGTTAAATAGTGCCAGTGATGCTGTGTGAAGATAAGTTGCAATTAACATTTAAAAATCAGGATTAGATTTACCTATTCCTTAGGTACTCAATTAAGATCTTCAATCTAAATTTACCACCATCTGTGTTTTCAAATGATGACGAGAATGAAGTTGCAATTACAGATTCCCAGAGGAAATTCCATGCATTTTAAAATAAATTCTCTGAACTGTCTCATCACCAATTCCAAGAGAATTCTTCAATTCCGAAAGTTTGGCGGCAGCAGGAAGAGACAGACAGTTTCTCAAACAACAAAAATGCATCTTCCAAGGCAAATGGTCGCAAAAGTATTCTATACCATCCTTGCCATTGTTGGTGTTCCTGGTAGGTCTTCTGACAACGTAAGTTGTATACGCATAAAAATCATGTTTATTACCACTTTCAGGCTGATAATTATTTTCTTTGCACTTAACATCATGCATCCAAATTGCAGACGACCGTGTTCTCACTGTCGTATGGGAGACTGGTCAGCAATGTGCCTCTTCCTCTCTACGTTGCAAAGTGTGTTTGCACTGAAGCCACATTAATGGAATTTTGCTGAGGATTGATCCTTTTTTTTTGTCAGGTTAACAACACCGCTTTCTCAACAGTAGTTTTATGGTTGACGTGAGTTAAATGTGCTTGATAACAACCAAGTATTAAGGATATCTATTATTTCCTTCGTTTTCTAAAGAAGTTTACTCAGGGACCTTCTTCTGTATGGGAGATGAGAGATAATGTGAATTATGACTGGGTTAATCAGATCATTATCGAGAGATAAGTTGCAGTTGACACAGAGTAATTTGAATATGTTGTGAGTTAATATATGGATGGTTCAGCACATGGCATGTTTGAGGACAGATAGCTCTGTGCGTGTTGAGCACAGTATAGTGCGTATTGTTGAAATTATTTGTTCTAAACTTTACTTGTGAGTTGCAAAATTTGAAATAAGGTGCGCTTTACTCTGGTGGTCAATTTAATAGACAAGTGTTGAGAGTGTTATGGCATCAGTGCTCCTATGTTAGTTCAAACAATTTTGATGAACTTGATGCTTCTCATCTTCATTTTTGCTGATACTATCCTTCAATGTTGCCTCAATGGTAATAGTTTATCTGAAGGTCTTGTAACATCCATAGATTTCCGGTCATCATTTTCTCTTTGGCTATCATCACGTTTGTGTTAAGCACAGCCGCCTCACAGCATTTAGAGTCACGGTGAGTGTATAGATTTTGTACTTTCTCCGAATGTCAGAATGGGATTTCACCCGGTGCCCCATTTTCCCACCACAATCCAAAAATGTGCAGGGTCGTGGGTTGACTTCAGGAGACAGGTTGGGGGTTTATGATGGTGTGGAATATTCTTTAGGGTGTCAATGCAGACTCCATAGGTCGAATACCCTGTACCTGAATTCTACATTCCAAGAGTCTGTAAACTTTAAGAAAATTTAATTATTCTTTATTATTATTATTATTATTATTATTATTATTATTTTAAAATAACTTCTCTGAACTGTCTCATCATCAATTCCAAGAGAATTCTTCAATTCTGAAAGTTTGGCGACAGCAGGAATAGAGAGACAGTTTCTCAAACATCAAAAATGCATCTTCCAAGGCAAGTGGTCGTGATGCTGTTTCTGACATTTTGGAGATGAAAGACTGTGTATATATTTTTAGACAGATTTACTTCTAGATAGCAATGTTACACCTCCGATTGCTGTACTCCATCCACGTTACGATATCTCTATTTTAATAACTGAACAACAGAACTCTGTAGGCTGGAGATTCGGCGATTGAACAGATATTTATTTTATTTATTGGAAGTGCCTTTTTTGGGACGACAGCTGCACAATTTTCATCATTTGAATTTTTTCCCGCTCTTCAAGTTGACGAATCTGGATCAAAACAACACATTGTCATAAAAGGTGACCTTAAGTGTGAACTTTATTTGACTGGTGTACGGCTTTGAGGGTTTCACTCATTAAAATACTTTCAGCACTATTCATTAATACAAAATCCTTCAGCAGAGTTTTGCTGAAACAGAATATGAGCAATCGTTCGATCCTGATGTAGCATTTTTTTCTTATGGGTACTTGAGTCATTTCATGAATTTGCAAGCATGATATAATGTAGTTCGAGATTGCTGTCGTGATTTGTAGTCAATCTACTTCTGACAAGTTCACCTGCACCTTCGTTACCCTTTCGAGGCTTAGAAACGGATGCAAGTGGGAAGGAAAGCTGAATTATATTCATTTTGTGTGCAGTCGTTCATGACTGGACATACTGCTGGTTTCAAGAATTCTTTTCAGGAGGGTCACCCCTCTCGGGTCAATTGAGTACATCCGAATCCTTATAGTTGGATGAATATATTTTGCATGACATTCGGATCGATGTATCAAGATGAAGTAGTTTATTGCCGCTTATATTTAGGTGTGAGTGACCCCAGACAGTTGGGTGACGCCTGACGGAACGAATGTGTTTTTTTGGTGGGAGTGTGACAGTTTTCAGTAGACTTGCTGTTGCCATCTAGCATTTGGACATTTCAAATGTTTGCAGTATCGATAATATGAAAATTTCCAAATGACATTTACATTGTCTGGGTAGTCCCATAAATTGTGCCATGTGGTCATGTCTTTTATTGTTGTCTTTTACATGATGAGAGTCATGCATTGGAGCACAACTGATGCAATAACGTCATGTTCATTCAATGCTAAAATGAAGGAATTGCTTCGATGGTTTGCAAAGTCATAATCAAATGTCATTTCCCGAGTGGTAAGTTTACATTAGATGAGAGAGTGTGCACATTTACAATAAAGACAGCAGTTAGTATTATACAGAATACTGACATTCTAAGGGACCAGCCTTCCTTCATGGCTCCCTTGAAGTCCTTTGTTCTGATCTTGAAGTTTAGTTGTTAATTTCCCAAGAATGCTACTCACTGATCTAGGGTGCTACGTGAATACTGAACAATTGTTTTGACTTATGGAAACAGTTAGACTTTACAGGTAATTGCCAATAGACTGCATAATACGTTTGCAATTTCTTGACATCGTTGTAACTAAGTAACTTACTTACCTTAACTGTACTGTGCAATTCCTCACCTGTGCAGGGAAAAACAAACAAACTTGCGTCTGTATTTCAAGGGGACTCTGCATTACCAGTGTTTTACTGGAATGTTCTCTACTGTTGACCAATGCCTGCTGAAATCAGTCAGAATGAAGATATCACTAGAAATTGATTTGTTATAAATGGCGATCTGGAAGCTGAATGTAGTCTAGCTAAGTGCAGTGACCTTATAATCCTGGGAGGGTCGTCATCATATACTTATACTGAGAGTGTGTAATAGCCTGAGTACGAATATCCAAGACATTTAAGAGACTACTGGACTTGCATATGGTCACAGAAATTTGCTTTCTCTGGGGAACTGTGCGTGCAAACTTTCAGTCAACGTGTACCACTAACGGGAGGACGCCCTTAATAACAATTGCTATTATCACCGGAAATACTTTTCACTATAGAACTGTATGGTAAGTAGGTCTTTCGCCGAAAGTGAACAGTTGGTTTGAGTGACAATGCGTTTTTTTCAATTGAAATTTTACCACGTGTACATTCCTAGCCAAACAGGCTTAACTAAAGCCGAAGTCCACTTTTCGTTGGGATGTTCCCTCAAAGTAGAATCCCGATGAGTGTGGGTAGAATGTATAAAGGGGCAACTTGCACCAGTGGCTTTACATAATTAGGGGTATTTCTGACCAAAGGAGGTGACTGTTTGTGAGGAACTAATTGAAATAGAATCTCAGAATGCAACAGTAACTAGGACAATTATATGTTAAGAATCATACCGTGAAACACATGTATTGGATTCTTCATTTCTGTTCTATTTAATAATGTGCCAGCAACGCTCTTTAGGAAGGCAGTGGAGTGCAGTGTGGAAGATTTTCGCAGTTAATTGAATTAGTTTAGTAGCAACTTTACAAGGTATGATGTCACATTGGAATAAATAAATGTGATATTTCTTATGACCAGAAAGCAGCGAAACGTTTACACAAATTGAACAAAACGTGCCTAAATGATATATTTCGTATTGATTAAGTGTCGAGCGTGTTTAGGACAGGATATGACATATTGTGAATGTAATCTATTACTTAGACTGAATAAAAATGGATATGGAACTGGAAATATCGATATTTGACGTCTGATTATACTTTGATTAACTTTTATGAAACAGTTAAATATAACAATTCCAGACTAAATTTTGCAGTGGTCGTCACTCTTCGCTGTTTCATGTGTGTTCCACCTTGTGACGAAACCAATTTGATCGGGAATGTAGGTCAATCTGTTTTAAGGAAATTTATAATAACAAAAAATACCAATAGCATAACAAATAAAGTCATGTTTTTCATCAGGTATCCGGCTTCAGCGTCTGTAATATTCTCATTATGATTAATGACTGAATTGGAGAGCATTGAAAAGAAGCATCAAATAAATGCAGCATACAAATAAATCACACAGTGTTTTAATATACCATGAAAGGCTCTGCCATGGCAAAGAGATCCAAGCAGTAATGTTTATTCTATATTAATTAATATAGCATGATCTGTCTCATTTGTGGAAGTATTATTTTCGTATTTTGCATCACAAAAACGTATATAGTTTCATGCCACAATCAAGGACTGTATTTCGTTTACTTTCAGGGACATTCAGGGGATAGAGATGTACACATTTATTTGGGTGTCGTGCATTAAACATAGAACATCGTGAATGAGATAGCTTACCTTGAACACAGCGATTCAATTCTACACGCCATCTATTCACTTCATGTCACTGACAGAGCTTACGAATTGCATTTCCATAATTTGAAGTTTTCACTTCACTTAATGTGACAATGACAAGCAGACTGACTCGACCCGAGTTGGCAAACCTTGTCAGAAACTTTGCTTCGCAATATAACCTTGAATCAAAAAACAACACTTCAAGTTAACCCTGAGCGTGACAAACTCAGCACTGTTTAATTTTATTTTCGAAAAACATTGACGATCTTTAACTTAATAATATGCTAGTATTTTAAACGTTTTTATTATTAAAATAAATCCTTTGATCTTTAAATTATAAACACGTATTCAAAATACTGCGTCCTTCTGAAACATTATAACACTCCGCTTTTATACTGAGGATGAAACTAGTGGCAACAGATGAATCTTCTCAACTATCATGCGTGTGTGCATCAGATCTTCAGCGTCATAACATAGGACACAAAGTCTGCATGTTTCCCAAAAATGCCCTTCCTTCCAGCGTCAGTTCCAAAGTTAAAATGCTTGCTTGCTATTGTTCAGCACTATTTATGACTCCTCAGAAAATATAAATATATGTGCCAATACGCAGGAAGAAAGTATCTTGCTTGATCTGATAATTGGTATGTAACATTCATACCTAACAGCTTTAGGCAATGAGCACTCCAAAATGTGACAACCAAGCAGTTCCCCATTGGCTTGCTGTGACACTGCTATCTCTGGATACCTGTGTATCAAAACCTGGAGCCAACATTTGAGAGGAAGAAGAACTGGTTCATAAACACTAGAAACTCTGCCTGCTTGTCCAATTCAGAATGCTAGGTTTCCCAGTTACACGGACAACTGTACCACCCACAACACTGACGAATCTCGAAGTTGTACTGGAGAAGTAGCTGTCCTTTCGGCTACCAACACATTCGATACTCGCTCCTTTCCCCGAAGACATCTATAACTAGCCATGAATGCTGACTACAAGATGTAAAACAGCAACACATCAAGTCTACTCGCAAAACGAATAGAAGAACAAAGGCAGCAGAAGAATAGAAACATCATCATGTGCAACCTCCCTTTCAAACCAGATTTCATTCTGACTTGGAAATAAGTCATTAAAGCTAATGGGCCGAAATTGTGAAACTTGCATTCAAAAACAAGTGTTTTCCTACATCTCAGATTACGCTGATATCTAAAATGATTGTTGTCTATTATCATCACTTAGGCGAATAAAACTGGGCAACAAATACTAGCAATCAATTTTCACTTTCCCAGACAATTTAACAACAATCAGATTAGGGAGAACACAAAGGCGTTTTACACTGATGTAAGGAATAATAGAATGGCCAAAGAAAGAGTAGAGCTGATCAGGGATAGCATAGGGAATTTGAGTGCGGAGTCTGAGGAGGTAGGGTAAGCCCTAAATTAGGTTTTTGCTTCTGTCTTTACGAAAGAAACGAACTTTGCAGTGAATGAAACCTTTGAAGAGCAGGTGTGCATGCTGGAATGGATTGAGATAGAGGAAGCTGATTTGCTGAAAATTGTGTCAAACAGTAAGATTGACAAGTCGCCAGGCCCGGACCAGATTTGTCCTCGGCTGCTTTGGAAAACGAGAAATGCAATTGCTTCGCCACTTGCGAAGATCTTTGCATCCTCGCTCTCCACTGGAGTCGTACCTGAGGATTGGAGAGAGGCAAATGTAATTACTCTCTTCGAGAAAGGAAATAGGGAAATTACAGACCAGTCAGTCTCACGTCTGTCATCTGCAAGGTGTTAGAAATGATTCGGACGAATAGGATTTATGGTCATCAGTAAGAGCATGACTTGATTAAATGCAGTCAACACGGCTTTGTGAGGGGCAGGTCATACCTCACAAAACTTATCGACTTCTTTCAGGATGTGACTAGAAAAGTTGATGAGGGTCGAGATGTGAATGTGGTGTATTTGGACTTCAGGAAGGCATTTGATAAGATTCCCCATGGTAGCCTCATTCAGAAGGTCAGGAGAAATGGGATACAGGGGAACTTAGCTGTCTGGAAACAGAATTCGCTGGTCAAAATAAGGCAGCGAATGGTAGTAGAAGGAAAATATTCTGCCTGGAAGTCTGTGGTGAGTGGTGTTCCACAGGGCTCTGTCCTTGGGCCTCTACTGTTTGTACTTTTTATTAATGACTTGGATGAGGGTATTGAAGGATGGGTCAGCAAGTTTACAGACGACACAACGATTGGAGGTGTCATTGACGGTATAGAGGACTGTTATAGGATGCAGTGGAAATTGACAGAATGCAGAGATGGGCTGAGAGGTGGCAGATGGAGTTCAACCTGGATAAATGCGAGGTGATGCATTTTGGAAGGTCCAATTTGAAAGCTGAGTACAGGATTAGGGATAGGATTCTTGGCAGTGTGGAGGAATAGAGGGATCTTGGTGTGCAGGTACAGAGATCCCTTAAAATGGCCACCCAAGTGGACAGGGTTGTTAAGAAAGCATATGGTGTCTTGGCTTTCATTAACAGGGGGATTGAGTTTAAGAGTCGTAAGATCTTGTTTCAGCTCTATAAAACTTTGGTTAGACCGCACTTGGAGTATTGCGTCCAGTTCTGGTCACCCTATTGTAGGACAGAATTGGATGCTTTGGAGAGGGTTCAGAGGAGGTTTTCCAGGATGCTGCCTGGACTGGAGGGCTTATCTTATGAAGAGAGCTTGACTGATCTCGGACTTGTTTCATTGTAGAAAAGGAGGAGGAGAGGGGACCTAATTGAGTTATACAAGGTGGCATAGATAGAGTCGATAGCCAGAGACTATTTCCCAGGGCAGAAATGACTAACACGAGGGGTCATAGTTTTTAAGCTGGTTGGAGGAAAGTATAGAAGGGATTTCAGAGGCGGGTTCTTTACCCAAAGAGTTGTGAGAGCTTGGAATGCGTTGCCAGGAGCAGTTGTGGAAGCAAGGCCATTGGGGATATCTAAGAGACTACTGGACTAATGGTCACAGAAATTTAAGGGTGCATACATGAGGATCAGTGGTCAGCACAACATCGTGAACTGAAGGGCCTGTTCTGTGTTTTATGTTCTATGTACTTTCAAATCTAGAAAGAAAAACAAAATATCTGAATGTGGTGTTGCAATGAGAATCCTGTGTATGTCATAAAAAGTCTGAAATTCGAAATGAAAGAGTGGGTACTTGTTGCTCGGGTCTTCCCAATGACATGGTGTCAAGTATCCCACACCGTAGCCTGTACCATTGATAATTATGCCGACTGCAGTACATTGCCCGACTGTTGCTGATCTATGTTTGTCTATCCTCATGTTCATCTATATTTTGTTTGTTGCATATTGCCGGACATAATGCTTAATAAAATGAAGAATATAAAATTTTGAAAGTATGTAGAGTTTGGGAGTCTCTTACTTGTGTCAACGAGTATCGAGGCAATCTAAGCAGTGGAGATGACAAAATCGAAAATGGAAATTTTGAAATCCTTCCGTGTGACAGGTGGACCCTATTCTTTGTTTTACCAATCCTCTGTGTCTTTGTGTGGATGTCATGGCCAAAACGGAAACTTAAGCCGGTCAGAGTTACCTTTAACTGTATGAAATCAGCGGAAGATGCCTTGAGTCAAATATTGAATAATTGCCATATTTCTGGGAGTAATCGGCTGCTCATGTTCTCTCTCGTTGTCATTTTACTAAATGTGCAAATCTTTCATTTAGTAAAAGTTTGCTTTTGCAATTCAGATACTTTGAAGTTTGTATGACATGAACAGAAATGACGTTTATGCTAAAATCCATTGCTACAGGCTTGGTCAGGCATGGACAATATTTTACCATTAACTTTCCTTTTTTATTCCTATTGCAGTTAATCTCGCAGCGATTATATTCCTTTCTAGGGGCAAGTGTGGTCTGTCTACATGCACCACTCGCTATCTGGTGGCCATGGCAGCATCAGATCTCCTGTTCATTGTCTTTGATGTCATACTCGATCGCTTTAGCTACTATTATTACCCACTTTCATTCCTGGACATCACACCTGTTTGCAGTCTTATCTTTGCCCTGAATCGTTTATGTATGGATTGCTCTGTGTGGTTCACTGTCGCTTTTTCGTTTGACCGTTTTGTCGCCATTTGTTTTCATGAAATGAAAACTAAATATTGCACAGAGAAAACTGCAATGAGAGTTTTATCAACAATATGCATTTTCTTCATTTTAAGGAACATTCCTATTTACTTTCGATTTGAGCCTGATGAAGTCATCAACAATACTCCATGGTTCTGTTCTACGAAGAGAAGCTATCGTAAAGACCCTCAATGGATTAGTTTTAGATATTTTGGAAAGTTTTTAACGCCAATATTCCCATTCGCCTTTATTGTCCTGCTCAACGTTCTGACAGTTAGACATATCTTTCAGGCAATTAGGGTGCGTAAGGGACTGAGGGGTCAGAGAAAAATAGAGAATGACCAAGAGGTAGACAGCAGAAAGAACTCTGTAATTTTGCTGTTTGCTGTATCAGGCAGCTTCATTCTTCTCTGGTTGTTGTATATTTTGTATTACTTTAATGTATTTTATTACGTGGATGGGTATGTTTTTGATCTCGTTGAACAATTAGGATATATGCTGCGGAATTTAAGTTGTTGTACAAACGCATTTATTTATGTGATAACACAGAAAGACTTCAGAGACCAGATAAAGTACACTGTAAAATATCCGATTGTAAAAATTATTCAGTTGATTGGTAAACGTAATGACTGAGCGTCGACATCAGATGCAGCTGAGAATTAGTGTCCAGGTGGGGAAGTGATACGAAAAGAAAATGCACATATGATAACATGTTTTTTTTCACTTGAGCAATGAACGAAATTGAAGGAAAAGAGACTGAAGGATAACGTACAGCAAACGTTTCTACCAATGAACAAGAGTCAGCAGAAAGCTGGAAAAAAAGCAGCTGAATGTATAAACAGTCGATCCAGAACAAAACAACAACAAACAATCTGTTCTCGGGGAGTGAACCGCATGCAGACAGGAAGAAAGGCCTACAGCAAAGTTCTATGGTACGGCCATAGCTGCAGGAAAAAAACAATGACTGTCTCCACTCTTCTTTCCCACGAGGAATTCTCTGATTTAAATGTCTGCTCAAAAGTTAAAAAAAAGGAAACAAATAGCATGCATATTTTATTTTTAAAAAGCACATAGACTGTCATCATGCTATGTATTTTGAATATTAAATTGCTTTCAGAAATGAATTTATTTATTTGTTTCTATTTACTTCATCCTTAGCGAATGTTTAATAACCTTCTCTTTCATTTGTTTATTTCCACGTATCAGGTGATGCGTTGGTGGGAGAAATTCAAGCCCAGTTAGAGTTTTGAAGTGTGTTGGGTATCAAACCTTGAGGATGAGGCTGAATATGACAGAGGAGCCACCAGCATTCGGTTCTTTATTAAATTATTATTTAGTTGTCACCAAATGCTTGAAACCCAAGTGAATTCATAAAGACTCTCACACCACCACCAAGACGAATCTTCAAACGAGCTGCTGATTCTATTCTTCCCTCAGTTCCGACCGGTGAAACACTCGTTCATTGCAGCTGCCTGAAAGCTGCATCATGTAAAACAACTCACTTTATGCTCAGCTCATTGGTACAGAGTAGGAGCAAGCTTCATCTGCCTTTCAATCATGCTCCAGTCAACTTTCCTACAGCTGTTCTCTGACATCCTTTACCCAAGCAGCAGGGAGGTAGACAGAAGTTATCAGTACTGCGTGTCGACTCTTTGTCCTGCTGTAGAAAAAAAATAGGCAGACTTACAGAAGTTGATAATCAGTATCAAATTGAAACCGAAATTGCTGCTGCAGGGACCCTGATTCTAGTTCTGAGAAAACATGATGCGGATTGTTAGCTCTGGTTATTCTCCACAGACGATGACAGACTTGCTGAGTTTTTCCAGCAATTTCTGTTCTCGTTTCCTCTTACCTTCTTGACAAGCTGCGACGGCATGATGTCATTGAAATGGATTCGTCTTCATTCTTCTGATGAGTTGTTACGGGTGACTTCAACTTTCCATGAATTGGCTGAAAATGCAACAGTTCATGTACTTAAGATGGGTCATTTTTTCACCGACGTATGCAGGAGAATTTCCTGACCCAGTATATAGATTCGCATAAAGAAGCAAGGTCACACTGGATTTGATACTGGGTAATGAACCAGACCAGCTGTTCGGTTTGAAAGTAGGTGAGCACTTTAGTGGTAGTGAACATAATTCGGTTGCATTTACTTTATCGATGGAAAGGGATAGGTATATACGGCAGGGCACGATTTTTATGTAGGTTAATGCAATTATGATGGGATGAAGCAGGATTTAGGATGCAAAGAATGGGGAATGAAAATGCAGGTGATGGGCACAATTGAAATGTGGATATTGTTCAGGGAACTGCTACTGTATGTCCTTGACAGTTCTGTCCCTGTCAGCAAGGGAAAAGTGGACGAGCAAGTGTACCGTGGTTTACCAAAGAAGTGGCATCACTTCTCTCGCGGCAGAAGCATGCTTATGCAAAGATGAGACTTGAAGGTTCATTAGCAGCTCTTGAGAGTTGCAAGTTAACCTGGAAGGAGACCCAGTCAGAGTTAATAAGATCCAGGTGGAAACATGAGAAGGATATGGCAGGTAGAATCAAGGAAAAGCATAATGCTTCCTATTGGTAGTCTGGAATAAAAGAAAGAACAGAGTAAGATTAGGGACAGTTAAGGACAATAGTGGGAAATTGTGCGTGAAGACAAGAAAATGGGACACGTAATAAATGAAAATTGTTCGTCAGTCTTCATACAGGAAAAAGAAAATTTTGTCGATGAGAAAACTGAGATACAGGACTTTAGACTAGACGAAATTAATTGTCAAACGGGGGATGTGTTAGCAATTCTGGAAGTGTGAAAATAGATAAGTCCTCTGGGCCATTTGGGACTTTTCCTCGGATACCCAGGGATGCTCGGGTGGAGATTACAGAGACTTTGGCTTTGATCTTTATGTCATCATTGTCTAAACCAATAGTGCCAGAAGACTGGAGGACAGCAAGTTTTCTCCCGTTGTTCAAGAAGGGGGGTTCAAATAACGCTGGTAATTTTCAACCAGTAAGCCTTACTTCGGTTGTGGGTAAATTGTTGGAAAGGATTACAAGTTATATGATTTATAATCATCTTGAAAAGAATAATTTGAGTCGGGATAGTCAACACGGTTCTTTGAAGTTAGGTCTTGCCACAAATCTGATAAAATTCTTTGAGAAGGTGAGAAAACTAAAGGTTGAGGGTCAACCAATTGATGTGGTGCATATATTCATAAGTTTCACAACGGTAGGCTATTGCCGAAAAGAGGCAGGCTTATTGAGGGTGATTCAATTGTTTGAACGAAAAGTTGGCTGGTTGAAAGAGACAGAATGACGTGGTTGATTGCAAATCGTCATTCTGTAGCTGAATTACTACTGTTGGACCCCAACAACACGTTTTCGGGACACGGCTGTTTGTCATTTTTATAAGGATCTGGATGAAGGCATATAAGAATGGGTTAGTAAATTTGCGGATGACACCATGATTGATGGATTTGTGGACAGTGCAGATGAACGTTACATGTTATATAGCAGATAGAAAAGCTCCAGAGCTGGTCTGAAAGATGGCAAATCGAGTTTCATGTGGAAAACTGTGAGGTGATTCACTTTTTACGGAGAAACAAGAATTCAGTGTACTGTGCTAATGGTAAGATTTTTGGTACTGTGGATGAGCAGAGAGGTATCAGAGTCTATGTACAGTTAGCCCTCAAAGTTTCCACCCAGGGTAAAGGTTTGTTAAGAAGGCTTACGGTATTGGTAGTTTTTATTAGTAGAGGGTTCGAGTTTTGGAGCCATGAGGATATGTTGCAGCTGCACAGATCTCTGGTGAAGCTGCAATTCGAGTGTTGTGGATAGTTCTCGTTGCCACCTTTCAGAAGCGTGTGGAAGGCTGGTAAGTGTGCAGAAGAGATTTTCCAGAATGTTGGCTGGTATGGAGGTCTTGTGGGGAAAGGCTGAGGGATTTGATGTTTTTTTCTTAAGAGAGAGGTAGATTGAGAGGTAACTTAATGGAGACATAACAGATGATTAGATGATTAGATCAGATGGACAGTGAGAGCCTTTTACCTCGGGGAACTTAGCTTTAAATATAGGTATGATAGATAAAGATCAAGAGTGTGGCGCTGGGAAAGCACAGCAGGTCAGCTAGCATTCGATGAGCCAGGGCATCGACATTTCGGGAATAATCCATTCATCAGGAATCCTATGTGATAGATATAGGACAAATGTCAGAAGTAAGTTATTTACAGAGAGAGAAGTAAAGTGTGGAATAACCAGCCTGCAATCGTAGTGGACTCGGAGAAAGTGAGGACTGCGGATACTGGAGACCAGAGTTGAAAAGTGTGGTACTGGTAAAACACAGCAGACCAGGCAGCATCCGAGGAGCAGGAGAATCGACGTTTCGGGCATAAGCCCTTCTTCAGGAATCATTCCTGAAGAAGGACTTACGTCAGAAACGTCAATTCGCCTGCTCCTCGGATGCTACTTGGCCTGCTGTATTTTTGCAGCACCACACTTTTCAACATTAGTAGTGGACCCGCCAGCTTTAAGGGTATTTTAATGTCTTTTTTTTGGATAAGCATATGGATGATATAGTTCTTGATTGGAGAATGCAGCACCTGATATTTGATGGCTATTTTAACCGGCTTGGACATGTTATCTCCATCCCTGATACGATCCCCATGCTCCACACCGACCACATTCTCTTCCCCCAGCTTTCTCACACACATGCTAGCTTTATCACCTTTGCCATCCTCATCCCACACACCATCTCCAAAGATCACCTTCTCCCATTCCCCCCCGATCGGCATGCAAATCCTACACCCCATACAGCTAACACTCCTCACCATGCCATCCTAAACCTCATTCTCTGCATCATCCACATCCACTACATCATCCCGAACTCCAACACAATCCCCCCTTCTCTTGGTAGAACTATCCCCATTCCTCATACCAATTACATTCCCCACAAAATCCACATCCCGAAACCCATTCCATTCTTACTCCATTCCTATCCATCACAAAATTCCTGAAATTGTCAAAATCCAAATCTGCCATTCCATCCTCATTCTTCATAGCTTCTCCACCAGTATGCACTGCATGCTACCATCCATTACAGCTGCCCATTGCCCATAATATCCCCTTCTAACAGACCAGTCCTGTCCATCACAAAATCTTCTTCCACCAAAACATCCCTGACCTCCACAGCATCATCAACTCACACACTATCCCCATCATTCACATCATCTCTATCCCTCAAACAATCCCACTGCACACCATACCCATCTGCCTCCACTTGCAGTCCGCTCAGGCCAACCCCATCACCCACACCATCGCCATCACTTTCCCACAAAATAATCTCATTCGGGATACCATCCCCATCTCTCACACAATTCAAATCCCTCACAGCATTCCCATCCCTCACACTCTCCCCATTCACTCGCCATTGCGGGACAACAATGGCCGAGTACAACTCTCTTTGAAATGTTAGTCCAGTGACCCATGTAGTTGTCTGGAGACGAGATGTTGGAATTCGAATTAAATACAATCTGGTACTGGGAGTCTAATGATGCCAATGAATTTATTGTTGGAATAACACCATCTGTTTCATCAATCTTCTTTAGGGGAGGGAATGACCTTCCTTACCTGGCCTGAGCTGCACGTGACTCTCGAAAGAATACGATTGATTCTTAACGGCTCTCTGGGCAATTAGGGACGGGAATTGTCTCTTGCCCCAGCTGCTGTCTCGGAATTATTTGAATTGTTCACCTAAATGGACAGCACCACCCAACTGTTGCATGTTCCATAACAAACAGAGTTAAGAGAAATATTTGTTAAAATAAAAATACCCATTGTAAATATTTGAGCAAACTTCTGCACCACAGAGCGACACACTGTCTCTGTGGTGAACCCGGATACGAAAAGCACATTCTCTCATGTCTGCGTGGCCTGCTTCTGGGTTCCCCGTTTTCCTCCCACAATGCCATCAGATGGATTGGCTGTTCCATACCGACATTCTAAAGAGTCTCACACACAGGTTAGTTGCCCTACCCGATTACTTGACTTATCCCGTGACGATTGCACCTTACCCACAGGTCCCTGAACACTGTGGGCAATTTAACAGGGCCAATTCCGCTAATGTGCACATGTTTGCACAGAGGGAGCAAACCGGAGTACCTGCAGAACTCCACACGGGCACAGGAACGATCACACAAACAATCAACCATGGCTGGAATCGAACCCGCTGTCCTTGGGTTGTGAGACAGCACTGCTAATCATCGAGTTACTGGACTGCCACTTGACAGACCATTCATAGCAGAGGCACTGCATTACACTGTGACATAATTATGTTTTGCACGTCTGCCAATTTCTCATATGTTTGCAATTTTCTTGGCATAAATTTGACATCACTGAGTATGCTTCATCTGAAAACGAAGAAGACATAAGAGTGGCAGTTGTTTCCCACTTTCAAACAGATTGTAAAATGATATTTTGATCACTCATGTGTACAAAATTCTTTTTTTACAAGAAGCTTCATTCTATTTGGGAAAGAACTTGTTCTCTCTGGCTGTCGCAGGGAGATTGCCACGAGGCGGCTTTAGGCTGTCTGCAATCAGTTCCACACAATAACGAACAGTAGATAAGTTGGAGATAAGTTGCAAGTTCTCACATTGGTTTCTGATCTCAGTGCATTCATAGAATCATAAAGTAATACAGCATGGAAACAGACCCCTTCAAATTACGCTGGTCCATGCTGATCATGATGCCCACGCAGCTAGTTCAAATTTCTCACGTTTGATACAAATCCCTCTAAAAAGTTCGCCATTGCACCTATCGAAATGTTTTAATGTGCTGTTATTATACTTATCTCAATCACTTTTTCTGGCAATCTATTCTGCATACGCAACATTCTCTGTGAGAAATGCCCTACGGATCCTTCTTAAATTTTCCCTTCTCAGCTTAAACCTATGCTGTCTAGTATTCAATTCCACTGCCGGGAAAAAAAAGTCGATATGTATCCATCCTATCTATGCCCCTCATGATTCCATGCACCTCAATAAGGTCACCCTTCATTTTCCTACGTTCCAAAGAATAAAGTCGTCTCCAAGCATACTTGTCCTGACAAATTCCCTGTAAATCATCTTTGCGCTCTTTGCATCTATGTCTTTCCTCTAACAGAGTGGTCAAACTTTTATACTGTTCTCCAACTGTGGCTTCACCCAAGACTTATACAGCTATTAAATAAGGTCCCAACTCAATGCCTCAATTGGTAAAGGCCAGTGTGCTAAATGCATAATACTGTTCGTCATTGTGTGGAACTGATTGCAGACAGCCTAAAGCCGCCTCGTGGCAATCTCCCTGCGACAGCCAGAGAGAACAAGCTCTTTCCTGGCTACCTATGACGCTGCTTTCAACGAGCAAAGTTCCTGTGCTCTTGAGTCCCTCCATTTCACATCACTGCTCAGGATCTTATCATTTATAGTCTAACAGCTGTCCTAACTTTGCTGGACGTTCCAAAGTCTAACACTTCACAATTACCTGTATTAAATTGCATTTGATAATCCTCAGCCCACTTCACCTTCTTATCAAGATCCCGATGTAATTTTTGAAAACATTCCTCGTCATCAATGAAAGCTCTGAAGATTGTATCATCCACACGCTTACTTGTCATGCCTGATCACTCACATGCATATCATTTATATAAATAGCAAATAGAAGCTGGCCATGGAGAAGCGATATCAAAACAGCAGTCACTCTTATTCACTTTCCGATCACAAGAGGTCACATTCTAATTTTGTGCCAATTTCACGCCGCCAACTTTCATTGGCTTCGAAGAGGTAAATTAACAATAATCAAAACAGCAGATTTCAGAAATAACAATAATGAGCAGGAGACCTATTTGGCAGGAGACCTCCTTAATCCATAGGTTCTGAGGTCTGAACTTAGGTTCATGAGGATGATTCACTGTAACGATAGTTGACTTTGTCTTGTCTCTGTAATGTCTCTGCAACTCCAGCACTTGCTGCTGCAACTTATTATTTGCATTGATGTGGGTTGACGGTCTGATCTCTTTACCCCGAAAACTCACAATCATATTGCACTCGAATCGCTGAATGCTTCGAAGGTGACCTTAGCTGGAGCAGGAATTTAACCCGTGCTATTGATGCCACTCTAAATCACATACCAGCAGTCAATTCAGGAGTTCCAAGTTGTAGAAGACGACTTCTTTATTTCATTCATTCATCAGACGTGGCCATCTTTGGGTGAATTCAGTATTCATTGTACCGTCAAATAATTGCCTTCTTGAAAAGGTGTCAGTGAGCTGACCTTTTTTCAAACCTGCAATCAGGGTAGTGTAGGGACAATCACACAGTGTTGCTTGGAAAGGAGTTCCAGGATTTTGACTCAGAGACGCTGAAGGAGTGGCAAATATATTTCTAAGTCAGGCTGGTGAGTTACATGACTAGGAACATGCAGGGGGTGGTATTCACACCTATCTGCTGTCTTTGTCCTTCTGAATGCAAGTTTGAAAGATGCTTTCTCAGGGACATTGGTGAGCTGCTATACTGCATATTGAGCTCGTACTCGCTTATAGAATTGAACCTCTGTGGTGGAAGATGTGGGTGTTTGTGCATGTGGTGCCAATCAGGTAGGGGCTGTTTTGCCCTGCATGGTTTGGAAATTCCTGATTGTTGTTACATCTGCCCAGTCGAAGGCAAGTGGGGACTGAGCTACCATATTCCCGATTTGTGTATTTTCTATGGTGGACCAGCTTTAGGATGTGAATACTCGCTTCAAGATTCTCACCCTCTGAGCGTATCTTGTAACCACCTTCTCCATGTAATGGTAACAACATGTAATGGTGGTAGCTAGATTGTCTCTTATTGGAGATGGTCGCAGCCAGGCATGAATGTGGTATTTGTGTTACTCGCCCTTTGGCAGATCTTGTTGCATTTGAACATGGTGTGTTTCAGGAGTTGCGAAAGTGGTTAATTGTTGTCTACTCTTTGACTAACGTCCCCAACTTTGAATATACAATTAAGGCAAGGACGTTGATGAAACAGCTGGGACCTAGGACCCTGATGAACTCTAGCAGAAATGCTCTGAAGCTGAGATGACTAATATGCAATACACACAACAGTTCATATGTCACTTGTCCTTCCAGTTGGAGGTGTTGACGGGTTTGCAAGGTGCTGTCGAAGTAAACTTATTGAATTTTTGCAGTACATTTTGTAAGTGATACTCACTGCTGCTACTGAATATTGGTGGTGCAGTGAGCGAATATTTGTCAATGAGGTATCAATAAAGTAGATTACTTTGTCTTGGAAGATGTCAACTACTTTAATGTTATTGTAGCTAATACTAACAAAGACAAATGCGAAATGTTTCACCACAATCCTGTCTTGTGCCTTGTGAACACGATTTGGGGAGTCAGGAGGAGAATTCATCACCCCAGGATTGCCAGCCTCTGATGAGCTCTAGTAGGCAATGTGTTTGCGAGGTGAGTCCAGTTGAGCTTCTGATGAATCAAAAGCCCCAGTTTGTTCATAGATGTCGATTTGTTCCTGGTAATATCATCCAATGTCAAGGGGACAGCAGTTGAGTTGTCTCTCATGGGAGATGGTCATTGCCTGATATTTGTGTGATGTGAATGTTACTTGTCACTTGTCAGCCCAAGGCTGAATATTGTCCAGATCCTGTTGCATTTGAACGTGGATTGCTTTAGTATCCGAAGAATAACGAACGCTTGGGAACTTTGTACAATCATCAGGGGGCATTCTCAGTTCTGACCTTATCGTGGTCATTCGTGAAACAGCTGAAAATGGTTGGGTTAAATAAACTATCCTGACGAACTTCTGAAGAGATACCTTCGAGCTGACACAACTGGCCTCCAACGACAATGACCATCTTCGTTCGTGCCAGATATGAATCCAAACAGTGCTTACCACAAATGACTAGTGATTCCACTTTTGCGAGTGTTCTTCGATGATACACTCAGTTCAAGACGGCCTTGATGTTAAGGGCTGTCACACTAACTTTACTCTGGAATTCAGTTCTATTATTCATGTTTGTATGAAGTCTGTAAAGAGGTCAGGAAGTCCGTGGCCCTCATTTGGTTCAATCCGCTCATTACTCAGCATGTTATTGCTGAACAGATGCTTCCTGTGCCACTATTGATGACACGTTCCATCTGTCTATTGGTTATCAAGAGCTGACTGGTGGTGCAGTAATTGACTGGGTTGGATTTGCCCTTCTTTTTGCATACAGGACATACCTGAGAGATTTCTCAGTTTATTGGCGAAATGCCAATTTTGTAACTGCATTGAAGGTACTTAGCTTGGGATACAGTATGCTCTGGACCACAGATCTTCAGTCCTATTTCTGGAATCTGCTCAGGTCGCAGAACATTTTCAGTACTTGCTGTCGCCACCCATTTGTATGTATCACCAATCGAATTGGCTGAAGACCGGTATCTGTAATGCTGAGAAATTCTGGAGGTGGCAGAGGTGGATCATTCACTCAGAATTTCTGGATGAAAATTGCTGTGAATGCTTCAGGCTTATGTTTTGCTCTGATATACATGGTTATTACTATCATGGTGATATCTGTAGACCCTTGCCCTCCAGTGAGTTTGTTCATTGTTCATAAAGACTCACGACTGGATGTGGCAGAACTGCAGAACTTTGATTTGATCTGTTCGTTGTGGGATAGCGTACCTCTGTCTATCACTTGCTGTTTACCCCGTTTGGCATACAATCAGTGCTGTGTGGTCGCAACACCAGGTTCATACCTCATTTTCAGTTATGCCTGGATGCTTCTGGCACGCATTCCTTCACGCACCAGCGAATCAGGTTGCTTGATTTAGCATGCCACACAACACGATGGTGGTTATTCTCAATGAGAAGTCAGCCTTTGTCTCCACAAGGACTTTGTGTTTCCTACTATTACTATTACTGTCATGGACAGAAACTTCTGTAGCCGGCAGATTGGTAATAATGATGTCAAGTACGTTTCTCTCCCTTGTTCGTTCTCTCACCACCTGCTGATCTCGAGGGTATTTTTTCTACGGCCCAAACCGCTTGAACAGTCGTGCTGCTGCCGAGCCATTCATGATGGTAGATTTTGAACCACCTCCCCCCATCCACAGTACTTTTTGCTACCTTTTCAAACTCAGAGCTTCCAGCAAGTGCTGTTCAATATGAAGGACCACTCGTTCATCAGCCGACAGAAATTGGACATTATAGCAGCAGGACCTCTCCCTGAAGCCATGGGACATCCTGGGGTCCAGAACCAATCTTAAAAGCTCCCTCCAGACGCTATACCACTGTTCCCCTACATCTGCCTGGGCTGTCCTTCTGTGGGGGCAGGACATATCTAGGGAAGACGATGTGACATTGGCTGTTCAGCATGACTCCCAAAGAGTATATTAGGGTATTGCTGATTCTGATTTCACAACAAATTGTTCTTATATTCTGCAAGCTCAAGTGCCTTCCTGCATAGAATTTCATGATTTAAAAAAAAACAAATAGAATTGTTTGAAGAGGTGGCAAAGTTGATTGATGAGGGAAGGGATGTAGAGAGAAATCAAAAACATGGATTTCGGTAAGATATTTGAGAAGTTTCCCCATGATAGGCTATTTCAGAAGTTGAAGTCGTATGGAGTCCAGAGTGTTTGATCTAGATGGACAAAGAATTGATTTTGCAACAGGAGATAGAGAGTAGTAGTGAAGGGAGCTTTTCAAAATGGAGACCTGTGACCAGTGATGTTCCACAGGGATGAGTGCTGGGAGCACTGTTGTTTGTGATAAATTTTTAAAAATGATTTGGAGGAAGGTGTAGGTTGATTCGTTACCAAGTTTGCAGATGATACTAAGGTTGGTGAAGCACCAGATAGTGAAGGAAACTATCAGAGAATACAGCAGAATATCGATAGATTGGAGAGTTGGACAGAGAAAATACAGCTCAAGTTCAATCTGGACAAATGCCAGGTAATGCATTTTGAAAGATACAATTCCATCGTGAAAGATACAGGCAATGGAATTGTCCTGGGGAAAATTGATGTCCAGACATATCTGCATGATTTGACCATTGTTCCCTGAAGGTGGCGACGCAGGTCTCTAGAGTGATCAAAAAGAGATACAGCACGCTTTCCTTAATCAGAGCGGGTATTGTGTGCAAGGTTTCGCAGGTCAAGTTATAGTTGTGTATCAGTTTGGTTCTTCCACTTTTGAAATACTGCGTACAGTTTTTGTCGTCACATTATCAAAAGGATGAGAATACATTGGAAAGGGTGCAGAGGAGATTCACCAGGGTGCTGCCGAATACAGACGGTGTTAGCTCTGATGAACTATTGAGATTAGGATTGATTTAATTGGAAAGAACTCCTTTGAGGAGGCATCTAACTAAGGCCTAGAATGTCACGATAGGCGTAGACAGGGTGGATAGCAAGAAACTTTATCCCAGAGTGGGGGCTCAATTAAGAGCAGTCACGATTTCAAAGTGAAAGATGGAAAGGTTAGGAGAGATATGTGTGGAAAGTGTTTCGTACGGAGTGTGGTGGGTTCCTGGAATGTGTTGCCGGTGGAGGTGGGTACTCTGGCGGCATTTATGATGGGTCTAGCAGATACGTGAATGAGAAGGGAGCAAAGGTATACATATCTTTCAAAAATAGGCGGGAAATTTAGATAGAAAATATGGATTGGCACTGACCTGGAGAACAGAATGATTTGTTCCTGTGATGTGATGTTTTTGTTCTTTATTCTTTGTCTTTGAACGACAGAACAATCGAATTCCAACACACGTGTGAAATGAGCCACCAGAGGAAAAGGATGAAGCAGGTGCATTAACAACATGTAAAAGACGTATCGAGAAATGCTTGGATGGGAAGGGATTAGAAGGGCATAGGTAAAGTGTTAGATTAGATGGCTACTTTGGTAGGCATGGACCACGTTGGGACAAACGTCTTGCGCATGTGCTGTATGACCCTATGACTCTACGACACATAGTTCAGAGAAATTAAGAGCAAAGACTTTGTAGTTTAATAACTTGATCTTGACGTGTTTGTTCCATTTGGCGACAGACTGTCTGGGAATGGGAGAATCATAAACTGACTGCTGTCCATTTGAGATAGGAGAAAAGAACCCTTTGTAACCACTAAGCCTAGCAAATCGATTGTGAAATTGGGACTGACAAATAATTCAATACTGGTCATGATTTCAAGCATGAGCCTTCTGCACCTTAGTACTGGGCAAACTCTCACCATCAAAATAATTTGCTTTTTTTTAACGTTTGTCCAGCCAAAATTGACTATTTACGCATTTCATCAAACTTTCCCCAACTTTGTCTTTTATGTTGACCAAGGTAAATACTGTCTCTGTGCCCTTGTATCATCTCCATGGCCTGCTTTCCTTCCTGTCATCAGCACATTTGGCATCTTGACTTTCTATTATTTCAGGTCAGACTTTCAAGATGTAATTGGCAACTGAGCTCTCAGTCACTGAAGCACATCAATTCGTGTATCTCTCTTGAAAACGACCCATTTGATCCAACTCTCTTCGGGTTTCCACACGAACCTCCTTTCCCTGCCAATTGGTTCCTTTTTTCACACTTGAGCCTTCATTTCAGCAAAACTAATTCTCAACGTGACATCAAGTGC
Source organism: Hemiscyllium ocellatum (assembly GCF_020745735.1). Classification (NCBI taxonomy): domain Eukaryota; kingdom Metazoa; phylum Chordata; class Chondrichthyes; order Orectolobiformes; family Hemiscylliidae; genus Hemiscyllium; species Hemiscyllium ocellatum. Next base: position 42,128 of record NW_026869337.1, read on the forward strand.
CTTCTGAAAATCAATGTATAGTGCATCCATTCGTTCTGCTTCATCCACTGTCCATACACTTTGCAAAATTAGACAAAAGTTGTGCCCCTGTTTCAAAACCGTAGCGATCTGACCTGATGATCATGGGCTCATTCAAATACTCTGTTATGACGGCTTTAGTCATATTTCCCAATAATGCTCTTTGACACTTGTGGCCTGTAGTTTTCTGTTTTCCGTTGAACTCTCTTTTGAATAAATTATTTGTTGTTTCCCCCATAAGTAGGACCTGGGTCTGAAGTTACAAAATGTTGGAAAATTTGAAGCAATATGGGGCACAGTGGCACAGTGATTAGCACTGCTGCCTCACAGCGCCAAAGACCCAGGTTCAATTCCTGCCTCAGGTGACTCTCTGTGTGGAATTTGCATATTCTCCCTGTGTCTGCGTGGGTTTCCTCCGGATACTCCTGTTTCCTCCCACAATTAAAAGAAAAATGTGCAGGCTAGGTGAATTTGTCTGGCAAAATTGCACGTAGTGTTAGGTGAAGGTGTAAATGTAAGGGAATGGGTCTGGGTTGGTTGTACTCGGCGGGTTGGTGTGGTCTTGTTGGGCTGAAGGGCCTGTTTCCACACTGAATCAAAGCATCAACTGTCTCTTTCATGAAGGCCACAGAATGATAATGTTTGGCATCAATTGCATGGTGATCCCCAAGTCGACGGATTCATTTCCTGTGGTTTCAGTTACCTGCGGATTACCATATAGAACATAGAACATAGAAGGATACAGCGCAGTACAGGCCCTTCGGCCCTCGATGTTGCGCCGACCGAGTCCTACCTAACGTATACTAGCCCATATGTTCTAGGGAATCAAGGGCCAGCAGGCTGCTTGGAAGATTTCCCATTGAAAGTAATGGTTTCCCTCCCATCCACAATTTTAGGCTTGCGAGTTAGGTCCTGGAAAGTATCGTCCTCGGGTATGATGCCCTCACCTGCAATGCTCCCATTTAGCCATCATTCTTGGATAAGCACGAATCGTGGTTGAGCTGATTGCAAATCTTTCATTTGCAATTAGCATATCTTTGAAGATAACATAATTTTGTGGAGCCTTCTCTCGCATGTGAGTTGGATTGTTCCCCGGCATTCATAGCTGCCAGTAAAGACGTGAATCTTTTGATTGATGATAGAACCATTTCGATCAGTCACAGACTAGTTCTGGTGCCTGCCGCATAAATAGCTCAGCGTTGTAAGTCCAGTGTTAGCCCTTTTTCACAGTGTGTCTCCTGACATATCCCCCTTCACTCCTTCACAAAGCAGAGCATAAACAGACCCCGCTTGATGGTAATAGTGTAACTGGGAACGCATATTTGCACTCATGTGTGCAAACCATCTCATTGCAAACAGTTCTGTACTAGGTTTATCATATCATTGACGCCAATATTTGAGCTGATAATATAATCATACAGTATAAAAGAGACAATTTGTCAACGTCAAAACTGGTCTAAATTTGCATTGGTCCCACGTTCCTGCACTGGGCCCAAAGCATTGAATGTTATGCCATTTCAATTGGTCACATAACTGCTCTTTAAAATTAAGCCACACAACTACCCCTCCAGATAATGTAGTCCACCCAACAACATCTGGGTGAAAACACTTCTCCTGACACCCCCCCCAAAAAAATTGACCTTTCACTTTAAACTGATACCATATTTCTCAAAACAATTCAATAAGGGGAACAGTTGTTTCCTACCGATCGTCTATATTCCACATTATCATAGAATTTAGCTTTGTAGAAGGAGACCCTTCAACCTTTTCGTCTGTACCGGTTCTGGAAAGACCAACCCAGCGAGGTCCAAACTCATGCGTTCGTTTTTCTCCAAATCCCTCCAAATTCATCCCTTTCAGGTATATATCGAGCTCTCCTTTCAAACAGAATGGGAGAACAGCAAATAATGTTTTCAAAAGAGAGTGAGACATCAAATTAAAAACTGCAAGCCCTATCTACCAAAGAGGATTATTGCGAACTTTGACTAATGACGTTATAACAGGTCACTCACATGAGTTCAAAGGCAGCAGGGCAGAGTCACCATGGTTTCGTGAAAGGGACATCACTTTTCTTTAACCTAAAGGGATCAGGTCAGGAGACCACACGGTCAATGGATGAAGAGGGTCCCCACATGGATGAAAAGAAACCCACCATTTCGACTGAGACAACACATCTATCCTCGGACAGGCCAAACAAAGACGTGCCAGAGAACTCCTAGAGGCCTGGCACTCCAACCACAACGCCATAAACAAACACATAGATCTAGATGCCACCTATCAAACCATCAGAAAACGAACAGGAAATGACATCATCACAAACCCCATCCAGGAGAAAGATATGAATACAAAGCAGGAGGCAACAGCTTCGTTTCTCTTGGAGGTCGTCACTGATGATGTTACCTAACCAGGTAATGAAACGTCTGGATATCAAACCTACAGCTCAGCGCGCAAACCCACACCCTAAACAACAGGAAGGTCTCAGAGTTAGGAGAAATTGAGGAAGTTAGTCTTCTGGTGAAAGAATTGAGCCAACCCTTCACATCACAGGGCATTGCAAACAATACCTCAGTTAACTGACTCCTATGCTTTTTGTATTAACCTTCTTAGTTTCTTAGTAGCGTTTCAACCTGACTGTGCCGATAGATTATCCTTAAGAGTAGTTTTATTTTTGGTTTAAGTCCAACGAAATCCTCACCCATATTAGAGATGAAAATGCTTTGCACTGACATTAGAAGCTGAAAGTGGGCACTTCTTCAAAGTGAACTACTCGCTGTATTAATTCAAATTGGTTTTTAATTCATAACACTAGATCTATGTTCATTTACAAACAGTGAGCTCCTGTTCACTCGAGCGGTGGGGAGAAGATATAGACTGGAACTGGGGTTGCATTTCTCGAATGGAATTTACGACGTTCCCATGAAAATCTGGAACCGGATCTGGCCGGCACCAGCATGTCCTTGCTGGAGACGATAGACGCAAGCAGTAAATACTGCGATACATAATGAGTACACAGTGTGCGCTTCAATCTACCAGCTCTGCTAACACATTGAGATGCAGTTCTGGATGCACAGAACACTGAGTGCCAGGAATTAGTCCTCTCCTCTCTTCATGTCCGGGAATGACCTGCTGATTGGCGCCATTGACTAGTGTTTTATTGGGCACAGTGTGTGAGGCTGCCACTGCCTACTTGCCCTAAAAGACTTGTAAATCAAGTCCTGATGCAACGTTCGCTCACCTACAGTCACATTGACGTTCATACCAAGTTGAAATGTTAACTTGTTTTTTTCTCTCTTTCTCACTCCACAGAGTTACTCGAAGATTTTCTCTGTGTGTTTCAGATTTCTACACCCTAACGAGTCTCATCAGCCTCTGAAATTGCATTTGATAAGAGAGAAAAGAGGTACAGGGTGTCATTCTGAGCAGGTGGACGCCGCATTTCGAAGGTAGAGCTCGGCCCACTTGAGATATGAGTTGGATGGAAAGCTGGCAATAAGTTGTTGTCCGTCAAAGCCCTAGAATTCTTTTCCGCAGAGAATAGTGAAGACAAGGAGGAATTCCGAACGAAATCTTGACACGAAATCAGAACACTTCTTTCCCCAAACTGTGCATAGAGACCTACATGAAACGATTATTAAATGTGACCATTTCTTCCATTTGCCTTCAGTCCCACATAATTTAACGTCGATATGATGTAGCTCCTGTTGAATTGGTAACATTTCCACTTTCCTCTGCACCTGTCATAGACGTTACTTCAACAACGTAACCACAGCCCCAACAGAACACCACGAGAGACTGCTCCCCAGCCCAACTCCAACCATTCATCCACCCTCCCTTATCTCTGCATTTCGACAGTTTTGTGATGAGATAGAATTCTCTACAGTAGGGAAACCGGCTCTTTGGCCCAACATGTCTAAACTGAAACACCAAAGAGTAACCCCTGTTTGATGCACCTACCAGAATGGGCAAATGAGCCTGGCCAATTCTCCTGACCTGCAAATCTTTGGGTTGTGGGACGAAATCGGAGTAGCTAGGGGTTACCCAGGCAGACACGGGGAGAATATGCAAACTCCATACAGACAGTTGCCGAGGTTAGAATCAAACCCAGGTTCCTGGCGTTGTGAGGCAGCAGTGTTAACCACTGAACCACCGTGCTGCCCCTAACCACTGTGCTGCGCCAGCCACCTTACTGCTCCTTGTCACGCTGCTGCCTTAATGACAAACCCACCAAGACATCATTGACGTTTAATTCCATGTGGTGTAATTTTCCCATTGAGATATAACGCCCTGAGAGTTCATTGAAGCTTCCAGATAAAAGCAAACCAATGGCCTCCCTTTCTATTATGAATTGCCATGATTGAATATGGTCACCATTTGAAGATGGGGATCAAATTTATTGCCCCGTTCCCTAACTATCCCAGTCAGAAAGTAATGGTGAACCACTTTCTTAAACTATTGCATTCCATGTGAGATAGGGTCACTCACGTGGTGCTGTAAGTGATACATTTCCAGGTTTTGAACCTGGGGATGTGAAGCAGAAGCGTGATGATCCCAATTGAGAATTGTGCGACGCTTGGAACTTATACAAATCGTTTGATCTTGACTTCCTAAACGATTTGGACGGCGGATTTGTAAGGAAGTGTTGAATGAGTTGTGATGGTGGTGCGTATGCATTACGTACATTTTAAGGACAATGGCCAGAACGTCTTCACTTGTTGCTGAGGTCGATTGAGGGTCAATATTGGCCCTTTGTCTATCACAAAGTGAGCCCCTTTTCTCGACAGCGCCTCGATATATAGTCTTTATGAAAGATGGTCACTTTGACAGTGTAGGATTTCTTTCAGCAAGACGTAAGGGCAGGTCTTTTCTGCAGCAAGGTACAGACTAAGATGGTTCCCAAAATTCGGTCTGAATTGCAAAGCAGGGCGAAGGTGAAAAGGCAAACACAGTCACAATTCGTTGTAATAAAGAAAACATCATATCTCGTCAATGGCTGGAAAAGAACACGTGCCAACTCAATGGCTTCGTCTTGACTTTTCTGATTAAGTCCCTAAGCCGAGACTGAAATGTTATTCTATCTTTAAAAATGACAGAGCAGAATATATGTGTCTGTTGGAGTGAGGGACTGCTCTGATCAACACAAGGCACGGCTCCTATTGGGTGCATCATTCCAGTTTTGGTGTCCTCAATATGCTGTCATTGGACCACGGAATCTTTTGCTTGCTATATAACAGTGCGAGTCAGTGACTTTCAGATCGTCAGAAAGCAGCGATGATTCTCTTTGTGTTCCTTGCCCTTTTCTGCTTCTCCTTGGGTATGATACTAACCTCTTTGAACATTTTTTTTTCTCTTTTGTATATTCAGAGCGTGGTGGTAGGCTTTGGGTGGGTTCATGGCGCGGGGATTACTAGAGAACTCACTGTCAATCAACATTTAATCACTTCACACTGATTAGAAGCTGTTGGAAACGCATTGCTGTGTTACTGGTCAGTGTGTAATTGAAGGTTTTCCGGCTTCGTGACACGGGTGTTTGTTGTATGGTTTCTGTAATAACTCTGAGACTTGAGGTCTGTCAATATTCATGTATCTGTCCAATGTATTCCCCTTCGGCGATTCCACGATGTGGGACCCCCAGTCTCCAGAATTGCCGATCAAATCCTCGGTGAACAGTCCTTCACCCAATCAGAGCACGACATGCAGATCAACAGCAGAGACCAGGTGCACAGTCAAAGTGATCCGAAACCGAAGTCTCAATGTTATGTGAATCCAAAATAAAGCCCATTCTCTTTATATCCTTGTGCAATAATTTTCACTTCTGAAAGCAGTGACCCTTCCCAGACTGTGAACTCTTGACTGAAATCTCCGTCCTCTGACATCACGGACTTTGTTTGGAATGCCAGACTTTGCACGGTTTCCTATCCCAAGTTGAACAGAGACAATGTCTCTCACCTTGTGTTGATAAACATATGGACATCCATTGTTCTCTTTTTTTTTGTCTCTTAGTTCTCCTGGAAAGCACCATTACGATTCCATTACGTTAAGGTTTTTTTTCGGATTAGATTCCCTATAGTGTGGAAACAGGCCCTTTGATTCATCAAGTGCATACCAACCCTCCAAAGAGCAACCTAACGAGACAAATGACCCTTACCCTTTTAGCAATTTAGCACGTCCAATTGACTTGATCTGCACACTTTTGACAGTGTGAGGAAACCCAATTTAAAAAAGTCACATGCAGATACGGACAGAATGAGCAAACTCTACACAGACAGTCACCCATGGTTGGAGTTGAACTCAGGACCCTGACGCAGTGAGGCAACAGAGCCAACCTCTGAGCCACCATGCCAATCTGGAGCTCCGTTTCTTCTTTAATCTATCTGTTGCGAGATTGTCATGCAGCTCACAACCTGAAAAAAATATGTGTGGTCTTGATTGGGAAAGAAAACAGTTCAGTCTTGAGAGCAAATCAGCAATTACGCCCAGGAGCATTAAAAATAGTGCTCGCCCACAGAGAGTGAATGCATGATAATAATGTGACTGGCGTGGCTAATACACAACTGCATCCTTTGTTGAACACAACACAAAATTCTACAGGTGATGGAAGTTTGAAACCTGGGTGACCCAGTGGCTTAGTGTTAGCACTGCAATCTCGAAATGGCACTATTGCAAGTTTGAGCCCTCCACCGCACAAAGATGTGCAGTTCAGTGTCAAGGTATGATTTGGTTACATGGGATAGCCATGTGGTAAAACTGTCTTCTGAAGAGATAGGGTGGGAGGTTCTGTGAATTGAAAATGCAGATCTGATTGGTAGATTGTCCTCAATCGGTATAGTTTGGGATCACTGGTTCCTGCCAAAATGAAACGCTGTGGAAACTTTGGTAATATCTGAAGAGAGAAAGCAGAGCAAGCGTTTTGGATACGAGACAGGTCCGTCGACACGAAACTCACCCAGTGAGTAGATGATGCCGACATGTGATAACAAACCTCCTGCATTTCTGGTTCGTAAGTGGACACACCCAGATGTATAATCACAATAAACGCACATTAAATAGCCGCAAAGCATGTCTTTAATGTCATTAACTTATGCAAGATAGAAGGAACGAATAATTAGTTTCCAAAGTACTGACAAAAGTTATGTTTTCATAGAATTCCTACTGTGTGGGGGCAGGTCATTCGGCCCACTGAGCTCTCTGAGGAGCATTCTGTCTGATCCACCCATGGCTAATCCACCCAGCCTGCATATCCCTTGAAACTTTGGGAAATATAGCCTTGCCAATCGACCGAAAATATGTAACTTTGGGTTGGGGAGGAAACTAAAGCAGTCTGAGGAAACCCACCATGTGGAGAATGTGAAAACTCCATACACACAGAAGCCCAAGGCTGGGGCACAAGTGCCAACCACTGACTCACCTTAAAGTATACAACACAGACTGTTCGTGCGGCAGCTATTGGATTTCTGTTATGCATGCCATTTTAACCAGGCAAGTCTTACCAACTTTGCTGAGTTTCAGATATCCATGTCAGATTTGATTGATCCAGAGCTGCATATCTTGGCAAATTGTTTGTTTCATTTTGCAAGGTATTTTTGCACCACTGTCATGTGATCAAGTCATTAACTCCCGACGACACCTCTTCCCCACGTGCTGCTTCACTCACGTACCATTACGCAATTATCTGGCTTGCTATAGTCAGAAATAATTGTCGGTGCTGGTCTGTCCCGTGAAAGGACATGATACATTGGTGCTAAGGATCTGACATGGAATTCAAGAAAAAAAAAATGAGACAGCATCACGAGGGACACACTGTGAATTTTAAGTCTGGCATTTTACATGGAAGCTGCACAAATTGTTTCAGCATTTCCGAGTCAGAGAACAATATGCATATGTGTGATTTCTGTAGCAATTCAATAATCACTTTGTTATTTCAACGCTTTGACCAGACAGTTCGGTTTAGAATTGACATTAAACCTGCAAGTTAACTGTCAGTCATCATAAGCCTGTGCACCAGCCATGGAAGTGGTTCTTCCAATTAGAGTTCACTTTCTAGCGCCAAAACTGAGAAAATAGGATCCATCTATCCAGCCTCTTCAAGTCTGCTTTCTCATTCAATCTGATCATGGGCTAGAATCCAACTCAGGCGCCTGTTTGCACTTTCCCCAACTGCAGCACAAAGCATTTCTGTCCAAGATCTGCTATAAACCTTGTGGCCTTGCGAGTTCTGTTTTAGCGCCATGTTCTTATGAGCGGCTTCTTAACAATGTAAAGGGTTCATTGTTGTCCAAACAGTCTTTCTGAAGCTTTTTCAGACCAAATCTGCCCAGCACTGGGCGTCCACATATCCACCTTGTGCCGACAGAGTTCCTCTGCAGGACAAATGTCAGACATGTTAATCCAACAATCGAATTTATTCAAGTATGACAGTCACATGTTGCCAATAATAGCTAGACAATGTTATTATCATGATGTTGACAAAGGCAATTATGTGGCGTCTCCACATAATGCTGATGTAATGTCCATTAACATGGATGCTGAAATTGTTGAAGGTAGGAATGTAAATAAATTGCTGCTGTCTAATATCATTTGGAGCGGGTTAAAATTGTGCAAAGTTTGAAGACGTTTTGGAGAAAGGGATGAGTCAACATCTTGAGATTAGAGCACCGAAACTCTGCTTCCTTCTTATTTTTTAACGTTTCTCAGTTCTCGAATCGAAGCGGGCAACCTGTCCTGAGCCTTCCGATGTCACTTGCAGAAATCTGCAGCTAATCCTTTCGTGTCATCAAGTGAGGCAATGCAGGAATATCATTTGCAGTGAGGATAAAAGCTGGGTAAGTGGTCTCAATGCAATATTTTTGCCACATCAGGACAAGATAACATGCTTTCTTGTGTATAATCCACTTCATGTGGATCAGCCCGAAGTCGTGGTCCACATTGGCACCAACGACATAGGTAAGAAGAGGGATGACGATGTTAGGCAGGCTTTCAGGGAGCTAGGCTGGAAGATCAGAGTTAGGACAAACAGAGTTGTTGTCTCTGGTTTGTTACCCGTGCCACGTGATAGAGAGTCGAGGAATAGGGAGAGACAGCAGTTAAATGCGTGGCTACAGGGATGGTGCAGGAGGGAGGGATTCCAGTTTCTGGATAACTGGGGTTCTTTCTGGGGAAGGGTGGGACCTCTATAAACAGGATGGTCTTCACCTGAACCTGAGGGGCACCAGTACACTTGGGGGAAGGTTTGCTAGTGTTCTTTCGGGGGCTTTAAACTAACTCTGCAGGGGCATGGGAACCTAGACTGTAGCTTTAGGGTGCAGGACGTAGAGTGTAGGGAGGTTAGGAACGTGGCATCAATCTCGAAGGAGGGTGCCTGTAAACAGGAAGGTGGCTTGAAGTGTGTATACTTCAATGTGAGAAGTAAACGAAATAAGGTAGGTTAACTTGCAGCGTGGGTTGGTACCTGGCAGTTCGATGTTGTGGCTATTACGGAGACATGGGTAGAACAGGGACAGGATTGGTTGTTGCAGGTTCCAGGGTTTAAGTGTTTTAGTAGGGTCAAAGGTGGGGGTAAAAGAGTGGGAGGTGTGGCATTGCTTGTCAAAGATAGTATTACAGCAGTGAAAAGGACGATGGATGAAGACTCGCCATCTGAGGTAGTTTGGGCTGAGCTTAGAAATAGGAAAGGTAAGGTCACCCTGTTACAAGTTTTCTACAGGCCTTCTAATAGTCCTAGAGATGCAGAAGAAATGATTGCGAGGATGATTCAGGAGATGAGTGAAAGTAATAGGGTGGTTGTTACGGGGGACTTTAACTTTCCAGATATTGACTGGGGAAGCTATAGCTCGAGTACGTTAGATGGGTCAGTGTTTGTCCAATGTGTGCAGAAGGGTTTCCTGACATAATATGTAGACAGGCCAACAAGAGGTAGGGGTGACCACCGATACTCCTGCCGACTTCGTCTGCAGGAAATGCAGTCAGATCCTGCTCCTCACCGAACGAGTTAGGGCACTGGAATTGGAGTTGGATGAATTCGAGAGGCTGAGAGGGTGATTGATAGAAGCTACAGGGACATAGTTACGCCGGAGAACAGAGGTAGCTGGGTAACAGTTAGAGGTGGGAAGGGGAAGAAGCAGGCAGTGCAGGGTTCCCCTGTGGTCGTTCCCCTAAACAATAAATATACAGCTTTGGAAACTGTTGGGGGGGACAGCCTTGCAGGTGTAAGCTGCAGTGACGGGGTCTGTGGCGTGAGGTCTGGCTCTGAGACTCAGAAGGGAAAGGGGGAGAGGAGGAGAGCGCTATTTATAGGAGACTCTCTAGTTAGAGGGACGGACAGGTGGTTCTGTGGACATGGGCGAGAATCTCGGATGGTTTGTTGCCTCCCGAGTGCCAGGGTCCGAGACGTCTCGGACCGTGTCTTCAGAATCCTTAAGGGGGAGGGTGTGCAGCCAGAAGTCGTGGTACACATTGGCACCAACGACATAGGTAGGAAGAGGGGTGGGGAGGTCATTCAAGAGCTCAGGGAGTTAGGCTGGAAGCTAAAAGCTAGGACAGACAGAGTCATCATCGCTGGGTTGTTGCCGGTGCCACGTGACAGTGAGGCAAGGAATAGGGAGAGAGTGCAGTTGAACACGTGGCTGCAAGGATGGTGTAGGAGGGAGGGCTTCAGGTATTTGGACAAGTGGACTGCATTCTGGGGAAGGTGGGAACTGTACAAACAGGACGGGTCGCACCTGAATCAGAAGGGCACCAATATCCTGGGGGGTAGGTTTGCTAGCACTCTTCGGGGGGTTTAAACTAATTTGGCAGGGGAATGGGATCCGGACTTGTAGTCCAGCAATTAAGCTAGCTGTGTTTCAGGATGTCCAAGAATGTAGGGAGGCTGTGGAGAATGTAGCACTGACAGGGAATACTTGCGGACACAGAGATGGGCTCAAGTGCGTATACTTCATTGCAAGGAGTATCAGAAATAAGGTGGGTGAACTTAAGGCGTGGATCGGTACCTGGGACTGCGATGTTGTGGCCATCACGGAAACGTGGATAGATGAGGGACAGGAACGGTTGTTGGAGGTTCCTGGTTACAGATGTTTCAGTAAGATTAGGGAGGATGGTAAAAAAGGAGGGGGGGTGGCATTTCTAATTAGAAATGGTATAACGGCTGCAGAAAGGAAGTTTGAGGGAGATTTGCCTTTGGAGGTAGTATGGCCTGAAGTCAGAAATAGGAAAGGTGCAGTCACCTTGTTGGGTGTTTACTATAGGCCCCCCCAATAGCAGCAGAGATGTGGAGAAACAGATTGGGGAAACAGATTTTGGAAAGGTGCAGAAGCCACAGGGTCGTAGTCATGGGCGACTTCAACTTCCCAAATATTGATTGGAAGCTCTTTAGATCAAGTAGATTGGATGGGGCGGTGTTTGTGCAGTGTGTCCATGTAGATTGTCCAACCAGAGGGGAGGCCATATTGGATTTGGTACTCGGTAATGAACCGGGACAAGTGATGGGCTTGTTAGTGGGTGAACATTTTGGTGATGGTGACCACACTTCTGTGACTTTCACCTTGGGTATGGAGAGAGATAGGTGCGCACAACAGGGTAGATTTTACAATTGGGGGAAGGGAAATTACGATGCTGTAAGACAGGATTTGAGGAGCATAAGTTGGGAGCATAGGCTGTCAGGGAAGGATGTGGTGGAAATGTGGAACGTTTTCAAGGAGCAGATACGACGTGTCCTTTATATGTATGTACCTATCAGGCAGGAAAGAAATGGTCGTGTGAGGGTGCCTTGGTTGACGAGGGAGATTGAATGTCTAGTAAAGAGGAAGAAGGAGGCTTACATAAGGTTGAGGAAACAGGGTTCAGACAGGGCAGTGGAGGGATACAGGATAGCCAGAAGGGACCTGAAGAAAGGGATTAGGAGAGCTAAGAGAGGGCATGAAAAATCCTTGGCGGATAGGATCAAGGATAACCCCAAGGCATTTTATGCGTATGTGAGAAACATGAGAATGACGACAACGAGGGTAGGTCCGATCAAGGACAGTAGTGGGAGATTGTGTTTTGAGTCGGAAGAGATAGGAGAGGTCTTGAATGAGTACTTTTCTTCAGTATTTATGAACGAGAGGAACCGAATTGTTGAAGAGGAGAGTGTGAAACGGATTGGTAAGCTAGAAGAGATACTTGTTAGGAAGGAAGGTGTGTTGGACATTTTGAACAACTTGAGGATAGACAAGACCCCGGACCTGACGGGATATATCCTAGGATTATGTGGGAAGCACAAGAGGAAATTGCAGTACCGTTGGCAATGATCTTTTCGTCTTCACTGTCAACGGGGGTGGTACAAGGGGACTGGAGAGTAGCGAATGTTGTACCCCTGTTCAAAAAAGGGAATAGGGATAACCCCGGGAATTAAAGGCCAGTTAGCCTTACTTCTGTGGTAGGCAAAGTAATGGCAAGGATACTGAGTGATAGGATTTATGAGTATCTGGAAAGACACTGCTTGATTAGAGACAGCCAGCACGGATTTGTGAAGAGTAGGTCATGCCTTACAAGTCTTATTGAATTCTTTGAGGAGGTGACCAAGCATGTGAATGAGGGTAGAGCAGTGGATGTAGTGTAAATGGATTTTAGTAAGGCATTTGATAAGGTTCCCCATGGTAGGCTTATGCGGAAAGTCAGGAGGCATGGGATAGAGGGAAATTTGGTCAATTGGATTGAAAACTGGCTAACCGGTTGAAGTCAGAGAGTGGTGGTAGATGGTAAACATTTAGCCTGGAGCCCAGTTACAAGTGGAGTTCCGCAGGGATCAGTTCTGGGTCTTCTGCTGTTTGTAATTTTTATTAATGACTTGGATGAGGGAGTCGAAGGGTGGGTCAGTAAATTTGCAGATGATACGAAGATTGGTGGAGTTGTGGACAGTGAGGAGGGCTGTTGTCGGCTGCAAAGGGACTTAGATAAGATGCAGAGTTGGGCTGAGGAGTGGCAGATGGAGTTCAACCCTGCCAAGTGTGAGGTTGTCCATTTTGGAAGAACAAATAAGAATGCGGAATACAGGGTTAACGGTAGGGTTCTTAGTCAGGTGGAGGAACAGAGGGATCTTGGGGTCTTTGAAAGTTGCCACTTAGGTGGATAGAGCTTGTAAGAAGGCCTATGGTGTATTAGCGTTCATTAGCAGAGGGATTGAATTCAAGAGCCGTCAAGTGATGTTGCAGCTTTACAGGACTTTGGTTAGGCCACATTTGGAGTACTGTGTGCAGTTCTGGTCGCCTCACTTTAGGAAAGATGTGGAAGCTTTGGAGAGGGTGCAGAGAAGATTTACCAGGATGTTGCCTGGAATGGAGAATAGGTCGTACGAGGATAGGTTGAGAGTTCTCGGCCTTTTCTCGTTGGAACGGCGAAGGACGAGGGGTGACTTGATAGAGGTTTATAAGATTATCAGAGGAATAGATAGAGTAGACAGTCAGAAACTTTTTCCCCGGGTACAACAGAGTGTTACAAGGGGACATAAATTTAAGGTGAAGGGTGGAAGGTATAGGGGGATGTCAGGGGTGGGTTCTTTACCCAGAGAGTGGTGGGGGCGTGGAATGCGCTGCCCGTGGGAGTGGTAGAGTCAGAATCATTGGCGACCTTTAAGCGGCAATTGGACAGGTACATGGATGGGTGCTTAATCTAGGATAGATGTTCGGCACAACATCGTGGGCCGAAGGGCCTGTTCTGTGCTGTATTGTTCTATGTTCTATGTTCTAAGAGGTGAGGTCATACTGGATTTGGTTCTGGGTAACGAACCAGGCCAGGTGTCAGAATTGGAGGTAGGTAAGCACTGTGGGGACAGTGACCACAATTCGGTGACTTTTACTTTAGTGATGGAGAGGGATAAGTGTGCACTACAGGGCAAGCGTTATAGCTGGGGGCAGGGAAATTATGATGCGGTGAGGCATGACTTAGGATGTGTGGCTTCGAAAAGTAGGCTTCAAGGGAAGGGTGCAATCGATATGTGGAGCTGTTCAAGGAGCAACTATTGAGTGTCCTTGATAAGTATGTACGTGTCAGGCAGGGAGGAAAGGGTCGTGTGAGGGAGCCGTGGTTTAATAAGGAATCTGAATCTCTTGTTAAAGGGAAGAGAGCGGCCTATGTAAAGATGAGGCGTGAAGGTTCGATTGGGGCGATTGAGAAGTTAGCCAGGAAGGATCTAAAGAGAGAGTTAAGAGCAGCAAGGAGGGGACATGAAAAGTCCTTGGTTGGTAGGATTAGGGAAGCCCAAAGGCTTTCTATAGGTATGTCAGGAATAAATGAATGACTAGGGTAGCAATAGGTCCAGTCAAGGATAGTAGTGGGAAGTTGCGTATGGAGGCTGAAGAAATTGGAGAGACACTGAATGAATACTCTTCGTCAGGATTCACTCAGGAACAGGTCATTGTTGCCAATGTGAATATTGATTCACACTTATTTAGAATGGATGGCTTTGAGATATGTAGGGAAGAGGTGTTGGAAATTCTGGAAAAGATGAATATAGATAAATCCCCTGGGCCTGATGGCATTTATCCTAGGATTCTCTGGGAAGCAAGGGAGGAGATTGCAGAGCCATTGGCCTTGATTTTTATGTCCTCTTTGTCTACAGGAATAGTGCCAGAAGACTGGAGGATAGCAAATGTGGTTCCATTTTTCAAGTAGGGGAGTAGGGATAACCCTAGTAACTATAGGCCGGTGAGTCTTACTTCTGTTATGGGCAAAGTCTTAGCGAGAATTGTAAGGGATAGGATTTATGAACATCTGGATAGGAATGATGTGATCAAGGATAGTCAGCATGGTTTTGTGAAGGGCAGGTCGTGCCTCACGAAGCTTATTGAATTCTTTGAGAAGGTGACTAAGGAGGTGGACGAGGGTAAAGTGGCAGATGTGGTGTATATGGATTTTAGTAAGGCGTTTGATAAGGTTCCCCATGGTAGGCTACTGCAAAAACTACGGAGGTATGCCATTGAGGGGAAGTTGGAGGTTTGGATTAGGAATTGGCTGGCTGGAAGAAAACAGAGGGTAGTAGTTGATGGTAAAGATTCATCTTGGAGTGCAGTTACTAGCGGTGTTCCGCAAGGATCTATTTTGGGACCATTGCTGTTTGTCATTTTTATAAATGACCTGGAGGAGGGGCTAGAAGGTTTGGTGAGCAAGTTTGCAGATGATACGAAAGTCGGTGGAGTTGTTGACAGTGAAGAAAGATGTGGCAGGTTGCAGCGGGATATAGATAAGCTGCAGAGCTGGACAGAAAGGTGGCAAAGGGAATTCAATGTAGCTAAGTGTGAAGTCATTCACTTTGGTAAGAGTAACAAGAAGATGGAGTACTTGGCTATTGGTCGGTAGTGTGGATGAGCAGAGGGATCTTGGTGCCCATGTACACAGATCTCTGAAAGTTGCCACCCAGGTAAATAGTGCTGTGAAGAAGGCATATGGCGTGCTGGCTTTTATTGGTAGAGGAATTGTGTTCCGGAGTCCTGTGGTCATGTTGCAGTTGTATAAGACTCTGGTGCGGCCGCGTCTGGAGTATTGTGTGCAGTTTTGGTCGCCATACGGTAGGAAGGATGTGGAGGCATTGGAACTCGTGTAGAGGAGGTTTACCAGGATGTTTCCTGGTATGGTAGGAACATTGTATGAGGAAAGGCTGAGGCACTTGGGGCTGTTTTCATCGGAGAAAAGAAGGGTTTGGGGTGACTTGGTGGAGGTGTACAAGATGATTAGGGGTTTAGATAGGGTTGACCATGAGAACCTTTTTCCACGTATGGAGTCAGCTATTACGATGGGGCATAGCTTTAAATTAAGGGATGGTAGTTATAGGACTGATGTTAGGGGTAGATTCTTTACTCAGCGAGTTGTGAGTTCATGGACTGCCCTGCTAGTAACAGTGGTGGACTCTCCCTCTTTATGGGCATTTAAACGGGCATTGGATAGGCATATGGAGGAAAGTGGGCTAGTGTAGGTTAGGTGGGCTTGGATTGGCGCAACATCGAGGACTGAAGGGCCTGTACTGCGCTGTATTTTTCTATGTTCTATGCTCTATGTTGGAAGCATTTTTGATGCATAAGTGATGCTGAGTGGTCTGGCTAAATATCTATACGTTTTCTGCCGATCCAGTCTTGATCTCAATAACGTAGTGGAATAATCAGAGAGTCATGGGTGAAATCTGTGATGCGGCGGGGTGGGGGAGGAAGGGGGTTATCAGAGAGAGTTGGTGAAACTGCAGATGGAGTCATAGGAGTGGATGGAAAGGCAGAGTGGGAAAATATTAGAGAATGGAGTAACTTTGAGAATAGTGAGATAATCAGAGCGATCTAAGCTAGAAGGCAAACTTGAAGGTGCATGGCTAAAGGGAAACAGCTGTCTATAATTTGCAATCTCAGCATGAAGATTCACACAAAACGAGAAAATGCTCCATCAACAATTATCTTGGCAATAATTTGTTCTGTTTTTCAGGAAACACCCAACCTATTTTGCCCTCAGGGAATGTTAGCAGAAAAGGAAAAACTACTCAATAAACCAGAAATCATGGTATGAATTATAATCCTTACATGGGGTTCAGAATGGAGAGAAATAGTTGTCTGGCTTGTGATGCATAGTCACAACAACAGTGAAAGTTCAATTCCCTCATGGAGAATATTATCTCTTTTTCAAACTCTCCCCTTGCCTGTGGTGTCGTGACATGGCTGATTAAATCATCACCCCTTACAATGCAAAAGCAGCGCTGTAGCGTGTTATGCTTTGATCTTGAAATATAAAAGAAGAAATCGAAACATCTCCCCTCATGATCATGAAGAGGTCCCTTGTGCACGATAAAACAAACTCATTGGTAGGCAGTGACCAATGCCTGAATGAGCACTACACACAATGTAGGTAAACTTCGCAACAGCTTATGTCCTGCAGTAAAAGACGACTCCCTTCGCCCCCTCCCCACCCCCGCACGCCATACGCGTAATCTCCTCTAATTTATGTCCAGTCAGTAGGAAAACAGATGCAACACTCGGTGCTTCAGCATTTGCCAAATAATCGAAACAAAAACTGAGCATATACAGACTGAATAAAAGAAATGCTGCCCAGCAGTGAAGTCACAAGCTCTTTCTCGGATGGGTATTTTGTTCAGGTTTTTCTGTGTTGCCCGGTTCTGTTTAAAATATAATGTGGGGGTCCCAGTACGGGATTTGAGTGGACATAATCGAAATTCACACGGCACCAGGTTATCATCCAGCAGATTAATTTGAAGTCATAGCTTTTGGAGCACTGGACCTTCGTCAGTTGGAAAGAAGGAAAGCATTTGGGCACAGCATTTGCAGGCAAAGAGATAATTGCAAGATAAATACAGTGTCAAAATATAGCACAAACGGTGTGAATGGAACATTCACAGATTGAATAACAAGAAATTACAGTTGATCAAAAGTATCAGACGGTGGAAGAGAAGTTTCAACAACTGAATAGCAAGTGAAGTGATGACATGTGATCGAATTAATTGAGTCGGACATATAATTAAGACAAGGTGAGCACTGCAAATGCTGGATATCAGAGTCAAGTGTGCAGTGCTGGAAAAGTGCAGCCCTTCAGGCAGCATCTGAGTCACAGATGAATCATTTTGGGCATAAGTCCTTCATCGAATCGTCGATTCTCCTGTTCCACGAATGCTGCCTGATCTGCTGTGGTTCTGGAGGACCACGCTCTCAACACAGAAAGTTAATTACACGAAGTCAATAATAACGTTGCCTTGGAAACAAACCAAATCGATGGAATAACATGATAAATATAAAAATCCCAATGACGAGGGTCAGATCAAAGTGGCAAGTAATCCAAAACTGTAAACTTATGAAGGTAGAAAAGTCATCAAAAGTTATTAAGGTGGTGGTGTCAAAACAGAACAGCAAGGGAGAAGTAACAAGTACAGAATGGTATTTTGGGTAGGTTGACATGTGTTGCGACATGAAACCAAGAACATGGTTGAGGCCAGCTTTATGGGGAGAGAACTTGTCTATTAATTTCGGCTTAACAATTCTGCATTATTGTGTATCTTGAAGGCCAACTTGGAGGGCGCATACCTGAAGATTAGAGGCTAAGTTGCCTTGACCGCTGAAGTGTTCTCTGACTGGAGGGAACACTTCTGCCTGTCAATTGTGTTTTTCAATTGATCGGTTGTCGCAGAGATTCACTAATGTACTATGCCTTATGGCATCCTTGCCTGCGGATGTGAGATAGACAATATTGGCCGAATCTACTCTGCGCCTGCCATGTAAGGTGGATCGTGTTCCCAAATATAGTCGATGATCTGACATGGCTTGCAAAGTGGCATGATCGTGAGGTCGCTGTTGGTTAAGTCAGGTTTGTTTCCTGTGAACCACGATCTGATAAACGTGTGGCTATTGTTTGAAGGCGAGAAGTCGAAGCGTGGGGATGGTCTTCACGAGATGTTTATCACCATCATTAACGCGTTGAAGGTTGTGAAGAAACTGGCATAGCTTATCCGTTCAGGTAAAGAACTGGTGTTCTATCATTCATATCTTGTGTCTGCCTTTTGCGGATGTCATCACAGTTTCTTTCTCTGGAACTTAGGACTGGTGATAGATGGGTTGGGTACCATATGCTATTCTTTTGCGGTCTTTCAGCATCTTAAGGTTCCTCCACATCTGAACAGATCCTGTGTGTGTGCAAGCCTTGTCCACAGAGAATGGCTTCTTTAAAATTCTTGGGATGGAAGCATTGCGTGTTTATCCGTGTGCTTGTTGTAATATGAAGTACTGAAGTGCCTGTCTTTGATAGAGATGCGTATGTTCAAAAACGAGATTGATTCTACACTTGTTAAATCTGAAAGTGGGATGAAGCGTGTTGATATCATTGTATTGTCATTTCAGCGGTACCTTTCCATGAGTTCAATCGAAGAAAATGTTGTTGATGTATTTGGTGCACAGCGTTGGTCAGAAATCCTCTCAGCAAATAATTCTTGGTCACATTTGTCCATGAAGATATGGCACATTGGCGTGAACATGTATTCCACATAGCTGGTTTGTTTGTGTGAATGAAGAGCAGATTGTCAAAGGTGAAGCAATTGTTTGCCAGGATGATGTTTTTGATTGTATGATGCGGTTTGGAAATTGGCAGTTGTGGGTGTTGAATTCTGAGGCTGTTGGGCAATGTTGTCATTGTGTCTAGAGTCGAATAGTCCATTGAGACAAGGAATGTTTCTGGTTCGACTGGTCTATGAATGCTGTGATGTTGCTGCTCCTTTAATAAGGTTGTGTTCTACTTGTTGTTTGTTTTCACAGTGGCATAGAGACATACTGCTCAGGTATGACTTGAAGGGTTTTAGGGCCAACCTGATTATAGCTGACAGATACTGCCTCAGTGGGAAAAAAACCTTCCTTTTTTAAAAAAAAGTAATTTGGAGGGGTGTCGTGTTTTCGAGCTCAGCTTATTTCTGATTTGGTTTGGCTTCATTTGGTTTGGATTCAGAGGTGGTAGCTGGTGGTGAAGCTGCTGGATCCAAAGAAGCAGGTCAATGCTGACTTCTCTCTGACATCTCTCCTGCAAGACTTCGTGTTTGAATTTTCATTTCTTTATTCTGGGGTGTTTATGGGGGTTGTTGCTGAGTTTCTGTAAGAAGCGTATTGTGCCGTGACAGAAGCAGGGGATTTCTGGACCATGTGTTTCAGGATGTACTCGACAGAGCCAGCAACGTTCTAGAATCTGCTGATGCTTGACGTGCTATGACGTCTGGGTGTTCGGGCTTTGTGTTTCTTTGGAAGGTAGGAGACGTCGCCGATGTGAGAAGTACACGGGATACTTTGATATACACAACATCATGGAATCGAATAGTGTGGTGCTGCAAAAGCACAACCAGCCAAACATTATTCGAGAAGCAGGATAGTATAAGTTTCGACCATAAATCTTTCATCAGGAACGCTCAAAACGTGGATTGTCCTGGTCCTTGGATGATGAGTGACCAGCTATGCTTTTCAGGCACCAAACTCTTCGACTCTCTTCTCCAGCATGTGAGTTCTCGCTTTTTCCCAAAAACATGGAACTTACATACCATGAAGACAGCCTCAACCGTGATCTTGGATTCATGTCATGCTACATGTTAACCCACTGTACTCTTCTGTATTTGCAAAATCTCCTTTATAATTCAATATTGACACAATCACCTGGATAACTTGTTGTGGTCTCTCTATCTTAATTAGTTTGTACAGTTTTGGATTAGTTGTTACTTTGGTTCGACCCTCGTCATGTGACTGTTATACTTACCATGTTGTTCCATCCATTTGGATTGTCTGCAATACAACCTTATTTTTGACTTGGTGTAATTATTTGTCTGCTTCAATTAATTGGATCACAGGTCATCACTTCTCTTGGCGTTCAGCTGTTGATACTTGACTCACATGGTCTGATGCTTCTTATCTTCTGCAATGAATTTTTATTCAGTCTGCCGATGGTCCACCGACACAACTCGTGTTATGTTTTGTCACTCTTGATTACTTGGAATTGTCCTGCAATTATCTATCCGCCTATAGTTTCTATGTCTGCGTGCTCCCCTCCACTTAATGAGCAATCTATATCAAAGATTTGAATTAGAAAGTTGAAGGCATGATTAGTACATTTACAGAACACATTAAAATAGGAGGTATCACCAGCAGTGAGGAAGGTGATAAGAAATTGCTGCAGGACGTTGATTAACTGGGGAAATGGTCCCAGAAATGGCAAAAGGCGTTTACTTTAGATAAATGTGAATTCTTACATTTTCAACGTCAAATCAAGCATGGTGATTTTTCAGGGATTAAGGGGTCCAGCGGATCATCGAGACCTTGGGGTTCAGGTTCACGTTCTCTAAAAGTGTAGTCACATGTTGACAGGGCATTTACGTAGGCTTTTGCCAATCTGGGCATCGTCAGTCAGGACCTTGAGTAAAGAAGTTATGAAGATATGTTAGTTACACAGGACGGTTGTGAAGCTGTACTTGGAGTATTGTGTTCAGTTTTGTTCATCTTGTTATATGAAGGATGTTATTAAACAGGAAAGATTGCAAAACGAGATTTACAGGGATGTTGCCTGTCCCCAAGGTCTGCGTTATTCAGGGAGATTGGACAAGCTAGGACCTTTGTCTTCAGCGCAAAGGATACCGAGAGCGGATCTTACAGAAGTGTAAAAGAACATGAGAGGCATGGATAGGGAATTGCAATCAGTGGTTTATCCACAGTGTAGGCAGCATCAGCTCAACGTTAGAGGAGAAAACATAAAAGAGAACCTGAGAGGCAATCAGAAGGTGTGGAGAATATGGAATGAACTGCCCATGAAAGTAATTGGGGCTAGTACATTAATGACATTTAAAAGGCATTTGAATAAATACAGAGATAGGAAAGATTAGAAGCGTACGAGTCAAATCCTGTAAAGTGTGGTTACTGTCGATGTATATTTTGTCAGCACTGATCAGTTTGGGTCAAATGGCCTGGGTTTGCGCAGTAAGACTTATGACGTTGTGAAAGTTTCTGATTTCAAATAAACGTACTGGACTATAAACTGCTGCCATGAGACTTCTGATCATTTTTTTTACAATATTGCACCATGTACACTTATGTATACTATTAAATGTGCATCATATGGACGTGTTGTCCTCTTTTCTGTACAGAAAGAAAATAAGAATGCAGGGACAAGGCTATGTGAAAAAACAAATGGCAATGATCGCCATTTTTGTATGAACAGGGTTCAGTTTGAAATGACCTTAATCTATCGTGCATTTGAGAATGGCGGGGTAAGTAGGTCACAGTCCTCTCAATGATTATCGCCTCAAATGCCTTTCGAATATTTGATTTGATTTGATTTAATTATTGTCACGTGTACGAGACACGGTGAAAAACAATGTTTCGTGTGTTATGCAGACAAATCACACCTGGCATAAGTACATCAAAGTAATTGGTAAGATTGCGGAAATGAGGTTTTCTCGTCAGTCCGACGACGACACGCGAGAAGGTCTTATTTAAAATAATCATTGCTGATATGACAGTCCACCCGTCCTCTTCACTATGCGTTTTTACCTGTAGCTACTTGATTCTTCAAATGATCAAAAACGTATCAACCTCAGCCTTAAATATATGCATGCATTCTGCCCTGACCCTCCTTTCTGTTGCAAGAATCCGAACACTCTGCAAGAAATAAAAAAAATCCTCATCTGCTCAGTCTTCTATTGGCAACACTTTATTTTGACACTGTTCTCGCTGGTTTTAGACTGTCCCCTGAGTCCTGACAATATCTTTTATTTTGCAGCATTTTTGCAGTCTTGCCCCATTGAAATAATATTCTTTGTTCCTCCTTCCAAAATGAAAACAAAAAACTTTACTTTGCCCAACATACTTCATGGCCCAATTTTTGTCAATTTATTTAGAGCATTAAAGCCTGTCAGCAAACTATGTATTTCTCTCCCACAGTCTGTACTTCCATCTATTTTGTCTTCTGCAAATTTGACTGCAGCGTATTCACTTTCTTCCTCCAAGTCATCAACATGTATTGTGTGGCATATCCCTGGTCCCGGATCACTGACCTGAAAAGGAAACGCTTAACACCACTCGCAGTTTTTTTCTCCATTAGCTTCTTCTTTAGTCAGGCCAACATACAAACTTCAACAACGTGGGCTCGACAAAAAAAAACTACCTCCAGTTTATGCCACCCTCCCCCGAATCAAACTGGGTCTGCAAAGATCCAGAAGACAGGATATTTTTGCCATCTCCAGTTCCATGTCTATGTTCAGCACAAAGTTAGTATTTTCCTCGACACTGCATTCTTTGTCAATCCCATGCCCGAATACCCATTTTTATTTCTTTTAAACCAATTCAGAACGAGCCCCCAAACTGTGGTAACGGTCTGGAAATCAAGTCTCAGTCTTCGATCCAGAGTTGTCACAATTCTCTTTTAAAGTACACAAAATTCTCCAAATTTCCTGAGGTTTGCCTCCAAATTATGAGCCAAATTTGATCGGGTTTTTGTACTAAACATGAGTTAGTATTTGTTACAAATGAATGTCTGTGTCACTTTTTGGAGTCTTTTTAAAATTATGGCCTGGAGTGTGGAAGAATTGTTTTGCCCGGGTTGCTGTATATTGTTAAAGGTAAATACTGTAACACTCAAGGCATTCATCATTACAATGTGGGAGGAGGTGTCTATGGCAACCTATGTCACACATGAATTCCTCTTATGTTTTTAATTCCACCAGGATCTAGTGAAACTGTGTACTCCTTGTGGCTTCTTCTATGTTTTGGAAGAGGAAGTTCTTGCTGATGAAAACTCTCCAATTTATAGTGTGCATAACCAGTTTTTCACGGTACGATTCATTTACACTATGCTCCAGAGTTAACAAATTCACGCTGACGAAAACCCCTCAGTGTACAGTGCAAATAATCAGCATTTCATGACACTGTGCATTCACGCAATGGTTCAGAGATAACTAATTGGCATGGATAAAAACTTTGCAATATACAGTGCAAATAATCAGCATGTAACTGCGCGATTCATTCACACGATGATGTAGAGTTTACAATTCCTCCCTGATGAAAAGGCTTCAAGTTACAGTCGAAATAACGAAATAATTATTAATAATGATATTAATAATTCATACGATTTGCAGAATTTGCATGTCTGAGGCTATTGCATGGAGTTGGGGAAGGGAGAACTTTCATTTTCGATTTAATATGACAAACTCACCAAGTACATCTGCAAATCTTTCACAAATAACAAATATGGTGACAGTCAAATATATTTAAGTTTCTGAAAGGGAAAACGAGCCGGTCGTTTTCCCTAGAATATACAGTGTGTTTTATCGAGGTTGGAAATGAACAGATCTGTGAACGAAGTCTTTAAACGTTACCCTGGAAATGCTGGTCTCAATTCTGTAGGCTAAGAATCAATCCCTTCCCTCAGCCTCTATCCGAGGAAAAGCAGAGTCAGGAGGATGCAGGTGGAATGCATTGCAGGAGCACGATGACTGTCTATTCATTCCATGCAAAAAGCTTCTGCTCCATCGCAAAAGTCACAATCACTCGTTTTGACATGAGGTATGTAAAAATAAGACAATACTGGGACAGATTAGAAAGATTGTCGCAGGTAAGAGCTCAAAATCTAATTGTTGAAGATAAACTGACTCACAACACGGAATCTTATTGGCAGCATTCACTGCAGGTGTAGGAACCGTTAAAATACTCCATACTTAGTATGATTCAACGATTCGATTTGAGTGCCCCGTTCCAAATATAATCATCGTAATTTTTTGCTGTTGAACAGGGAACATTTCCTAGAGCAAGTCGCATTTGCAGCAGGGATAATGTTGTGGCGAAGACGCTGAGAAAATACATGAAGGAAGAGAAAGGTAGAGTGAATTATTATTTCCAAATAAACAAAAGAAGTCTGAAGCATTGAGTCTGGGAATCTGCTTCTGAAAACAAAAGATAGAAGTGAATGTTGTGTGAAAGAAAGAGAGGATGACAGAAATATGGAAAGAGTATAGAGAACGAGGGACTGCCTTTCTGACTGATGTGCTCCCTCAGTACTGGCTGTCTGAATACAAGGCAGCCTCATTACCTCTCTGATGGCTACACTCTCAATGTGCTGGCTCTTCAACTGCTATGTTCCCTCGTTATGCCTATCTGACTGCCACACTCCCAAAGTCCTGCCTGATTCATTTTAGTGCAATCTCAGTCCAGGCTTTCTGGTTGCAGCACTCCCTCATTACTGTTGTATTACTGCAGTTCTTGTTTGGTTTTGCGTGTCTGACTGTGCAGTGTAGCACTTCCACAGCACTGAGTCTCCAACAGGCCAGAAATCCCACATCAGTCAGGTCTAATAATATCTGATTGTACGTATGTACATGCATTTATGTGTGGCCACTCACATACATTTTTCTTCTCATCAACCCATCGAAGCTCTATCAGTTTCTCTGTCTGTAGTGTCTCAGGTCCTTTTTACATTGATCACATAATCCACCCACCCATGTTCATGCATTTGTTTTTCATTTACATTTTTTTCTGTATTTTTTTCCAATTCAAAACATCTTATTTGCTCTTATATTACCAAAATATTGTTTTCCATAATCTGTTTCCAACGGGAAAATAGTCACTGTGTCCTTTGCTAAGCTTTATCTCTCGATGTTTAAGATTTAATTTATGTGTTGAAATTTCATTAATCTCTGTTTGGAAATCACGCATTTCAATTCTACCACATAAATATTCAGTTAGAGTCGCTTTTTGTACATCACCTATCATCAGTCTTCTTTTTTCCCCATAAAACCACAAAACATCATAGAATCATTGATTCATTACGTGTTGTGAGGTGTTTGCTTTTGATATGGTTTAATATCAATCACTTCAGAGATTCAATTTGTGCTGTCAGCTTGTGATTCTTGGACGGCCTGTCTCGAAAACTGTTTAATTATTCACTTTAAAGCATTTTTGTAGTTGTTGCTTTCACTCTGAAATGATTATTAAAGTACTAATAAGTTTGATGTTTTGTTTATTATTTCAGGTCTACTAATTGAAGATTGTGCAAATCGGTACGATAGAATGCCGAGTAAAAGGACAAATGCCAATTACAGCGACATCAAACAACCTACAATAAACAAATAGATTCTCTCTCGGTATCTATTTTAAATCTGAATATTTTAGTTCCTTCAAGATCTGGAGAGATAATACATAAATGCTTGCTTCCAATATTCCAATATGGATCGGAATGCTTATTACCCATCTAACTTACAGCAATGTTTGCGAAAAGGGTTTCCCTTCTGAATCACAATATACATGCCTACAAACTTTGCGGGGTGTGTCAGGATGAACCTATTAAAATCATGCCCTTGGAAATGCTACAACCTTCATTGTGGTTTTCCACGTTTAAGGGACTTTGAAGTAACTAAGATAATTTAAGTGGAGTGTGAAGAAGGGTGCCGTTTGGATTAGTGTATTATTTAGCGAGCATTTAAAAGTGTAAGGTGCCACGTTGGTGATGATGTGGAATACCAAATGAATGACACACACAAAATAAAAATCACATATGCATTGTGTGACAGTGTTAGCTTTTTCGTGTGCTGATCCATCTATTTTGTGAGGATATTAGGCGTACAAAGTGGAGAAGACAGTGCATCAGTGTGGGTGAAATATTAGTGTCAATGACTAGTGATGAGGACTGGTTCTTAGTTATTCCAGAAGAAGAGTGGTTTCACGCTATCTCACCTCTGTTAGGCCGTGTGTTCATGTAAGAGACACCATTCCAAAGTCTGGAACACTGACTGATAATTGAGACATTCTTTGAATGGGTCATGGTGTAGGTAACTTTCTGTGATAAATTTAAAGTTATTGGGTAATTTTCTTCCGTAGTGCATCAGGACTTTTGAGAGTAATCACATTTTTGTTGTAAAGTACAGTCTCCAATTGTCTCAAAGACGGATAATCGCGTCATGTGTATCAACACGTTGTAGCACGTACTCCTCTTAAAACCATCAAACATTCTCCAAATACTTAACGATTTTCATAAAACACGAAGCAAATAGTTGGCTTGTATAATCGTTCCATCTAACGAGTGAAAATGGCATATAAACTTCACAGTTTCTCTTGTTTCTTCTTAACATTCAATTGAGTCAAATTGGATTAGTTTTATATAGCACATTATTTCCCACATTGAATAAATTTCCAAACGAGGCATTGTCTTTTGGTGTAATGGTACTTCCCCATCTCTGACTAGGAGATCTATTTTAAAATCGCATGTTGTCCAGATTAGATTAATGGCATCTCTAAGCAGTGTGATTATAAAATATCTTGAGTATAACCTTGGGATTCATCAAATTCTCATCAATTGTTTCAGGTGGGGAAACCTCTCAACGTTTAAAATGTTCGTAGCTGAGTACTTCAAATGTCATAACATTCAAGGGTGGTGGCCAAATTCTTCGAAGTGGGACAACTGTAAAATGAGAGCAGTTTTCTTTTGTCAGTGCATAGTGTGCTAAATGTCCTGTTCTGTATGATTCTATATTACATTGATTCTAGGCTGTGCAAACACTTAGAAACATTTCAAACCAATTGAAAACAGCCCCCTGCACTGTTGAGGTTTAACACAACTCATAACAGAGACAGCTGCATTTGTTTATCCATTTCAAATATTATCCCTGCTGCATGATGTTTATAAATTCTTAAATGTAAGATTCATTTGCAAGCAAAATAACTCATGCGTCACATTGAACAAACGAGAATGGATTATCTCCTCCAATTGAGCACACGTCACTTTGCATGATCCTCATTCTATTTTCTAATGAGGAATCTTGTTCAATCAAGAGATCTCCTCCTACAAGTTTCAGTCGAAATCTTCAGGGCAATGTTCGAAATAGAGAGTGCAAATGATGGGTTGATTTCTGACTAAATGTATTAAGAATGTAAACGAGTTCAACACCAGCAGACATTCCGAATTCCTCTCATGTCCAACTACCAGACAATAGGGCTATAATCTATCATTTCACCTTGTATGTCTTAAAATCAATTATGCTACATCTGATGGCCTATCGTTACTCAAGGATAAAAAAGTGAAGAAAAGATGATAGGCACTTCAACTACATATTAGCGAACCAAACAAATGTAAAAGGTGCATTTTTTTCAAAGCTGAGGAAAAATCATTTCTGGAATAAAAAGGTATTTATTAGAGAATTAACGATATTTTGCACAACTACAATTTTCTTGTTTAACCTCTGTTTTTTAAAAGGCCAGCTCAGAATACACATCTAAGGAGTTTTTTGCAATTTCCTTCGCATTTTGTCTGAATTTAATTTGTGTCCCTGCAGAAATGCATGGATTTTCAAAGAAGCTCAAAGACTTTAGGAAAGATCCAGTTTCAGTCACAATATAAGCATGATTTGCACGAATCCCTTGGTAATGACATTTTTGTGATTATGTGACATTTTTGTCATTATGCAGTGCAAGACATGAATCAACTATAGAAACTCAAAACTGACTGCTGCAGTGAACAAAAAACTTATGGATTCCAGCCGCTTTTCCAAATATCAGTTTCTAGGACTCTCATTCCTTTGAACTCTGAGACCCATATGAATTCTGTTAGCAAGTACAAGCCTTCTGGTAATTAAAGTATAAAACAATAAAATTAATGTAAACGGAAGCCAAGTGATGTAAACACTCTAATATCACAAATAAAAACATGATGTCTTGTAGATGACCTTAAATTTGCGGATAGTATTCGAATGGATCTCATGCAAGAACTACAAAAAACACTACATCGGACAAACTAGCAGCAAAGTTGCCACCAAGATACATGAACACCAATTGGCCAGAAAAAGACGTGATCCACTGCCACTAGATCCCATATATGCAGCAAAAGATGGACACCAATTTGGCTAGGACAACACACAGGTCATAGGACAGCCGAAAGAAAGACACACGCGAGAATTCTTAGAGGCATTTACCAGTACTCTAACCAGTACTCCATCAATAAACATATCGATTTGATTCCTATCTACTTCCCCTTAAAAAATGCCGGAAATGACATCATCCATCTTGAGAAATCAAGACCTATAAATAGAGAGGCGGGAAATACCACCAGCACTTCACCTAGGTCTCTCACTACTGATGTTACCTAGTATGGTGTCGAAACGTCTCAAAACACGCCTTCAAGCTCAGCGATCTATCTTGCATAATTATCATCACCCTGAGCTACAAATCTTCTCATAAATTGCGAATTGAGAATGTTGTTAGAACTATAGTTGCAATATTTCTCTCTAAACTTCTACAAACTCATCACAACAAATTGGTCAAAGTTGAAAGGGACAGTGAACCAAACAGGCCAATTGATAGTGAAAACAATCATATATGCAATAACCCTGCACACAAGAATGTGGGATAGAAACGAAAATGCAAAATGGTAACTAAAATTATTGTATAGCATTACACTATTACTCGTGCCATTAGATGTGCTGCTACCATGGCCACCGTATAAATAGGTATACGCTTGGAAAGTCCTCAGTGTCCTCGCAAGAGAAGTAAAATTGTCACCAGGGTCACTGTGAGAGATACAGAGATGACAAACAACATGCCAGTGACAGATGACAGCAAATATGAAGATAGTTAGCGGGAATACTTTGCATAACGTGGACGTGCCAGTGTAGGACTGGGGTAGTAAAAGTTAAACATGACACAGCACTGAGTTATATTCCAACAGGTTTATTTGGAGGTGAAAGTTTTCTGAACGTTGCTCCTTCGTCAGGAAACTTGAGAACAAGAGCATAGAACATACAATTAATGGGAAAATATTAACGTGTAAGGCAATTGTTGCAGAGTATTGAGCAATTGGCTGAGATGGGAGGTCTCTTTTTTAAATCAAACCTAACATTATCTGGGCACTGTAACTTGAAAGAAGTTCCAAGATATACATATTAATTACTCAAACCATTTGAAGTGATTACAGACTTCACTGAAATCCAGGTGTGTTCAATACTTCGCATCAGCAGTGTGACATTTCAAAGTTTTACGATAAATTCGGTTCCTGTGATCCAGCCTCACTACCGCCCTGACAACTGCAAACGCTTGTTGTTCCAAGTGCACCTGTTTTACTATAACTTGCTGTTGTGTGTTGTTTAACTTTGAAAATATTTTCAATCGGAAATGCACCCATTCATTTACCAACCATTCATTCATTCTTCTAGGATCACCCGAAAATTTGAAAATCCACTGAACGATGCAAATGGGCAATGTTACCAAGCAAGTAGCTTCTTCAGATTAAAAACAAATGTTTTAAAAACTCAGCAAGTGTTCCACATAGTTGTCAATAGATTGCTAGTGAATATCCAAAAGGGAATGATGAAATTAGGACACAGGTTCTCTTATCTGGTGTGCTGTAAGAACTCCAACACAATTATTAATGATTATTAGCAATGTTATAATGGTTCACATGTAATATCAGCAGCGACAGTAATCGAATAGCATTTTTTTAACAAGGAGAACAGCTGTTTTCCCTTTTTGCACGTATTGTTGGTGATCTGTGCAGGGACTGAAAGGCTGAAGAAGAACTGAAAAGGAATCCATATTTACACACGCTTCAAATCTCATAGATTTAAACAGATAGGAAGGACGAACAGATGGCTTGAGGTATGGTGTAGGCGGAAAGGGTTCCGATTTATGGGACTTTGGGACTGGTTCTGATGAATGTGGGAATATTACTACACCCGAAACAGATCTGAATTATTTCCCTTGGGGAGTTTTCGCTACTGCTATTGGGGAGGTTTAAATTAATGTGGCAGGGGCTGTGAAGCAGAAAATACTACTAGACAGCGAGGTGAAAACTGGACACTGTAAGGATCACAAAGGTCGCATAGCAAAGGGGAAGCGTAGGCAGAGAGCACGTGAACGCAAAAGAACTGGCGGCCTGAACTGCATTTACTTCAATGTGAAGTGGATCGTGTGTAAGGCAGATGAACTTAGTGTTTGGATTGATGCCTGGGGCTATGACGTTATTGCGATCACAGAGACCTGGCTGAAGGCAACTAAGTATTCGTAGATATAGATGCTTCAGACACGACAGAGTGGGAAATAAAAGGGTGGAGGGGGGAGTTGCACTGCTGGTCACGGGTGATATCCCGGCTGTCCTAAAGGAGGACACTATGGAGGGCTTGAGCAGTGAATCGTTATGAGTGGAGCTGAGAAATAAGAAGGGTGCAGTTACACTGGTGTGGCTGTGAGCGTGAGGTAGAAGATCTAATAGGAAAACTGATTATGGAAAGATGTAGAGGCAACAATGTGGTGATGGTGGGGGATTTTATTTTTCACAACATTAACTGGGATACACTTAGTGCCAGATGTCTGGATGGGCAAAGTTTGTAACCAGCATCCATGAGATTTTTTTTAGATTGGATCAGATTAATTGCAGTATGGAAACAGGCCTTTTGGCCCAACATGTCCACACTAACCCTCCAAAGAGCAACTCACACAGACCAATTCCCCTACATTTACCCCTTCTAACACTATGGGCAATTTAACATGGCCAATTCACCTAACCTGCACATCTTTGGACTGTCGGAGGAAACCAGAGCACACCCACGCAGACACGGGGAGAATGTGGAAACTCCACACAGACAGTTTCCCGAGAGGGGAATTGAACCCGGGTCTCTGGCGCTGTGAGGCAGCAATACCGCCCAGTGTTCTACAGCAGTAAGTTAATAGTCCTACAGGGAAGGCCATATTGGGCCTAGTGTTGGAGAATGAGCCTGCCCAAGGTTATAGAAGTTGCAGTGGGGGATATCTTTGGGAATAGTGACGACAATTCTGCAAGTTTTGCAATACTCATACACAAAAAATGTCAGTGGTCTGAACGGACGAACACTAAACTGGGCCAATGTCAATTATATCAAAATTAGGCATGGCCTGGGAAATATGGATTGTACACAATTGGTATGTGGGAGGCTTTCTAAAATAAGTTGGAGACAGTGCAGGATAGGCATGTCCGTTTGAAAACAAGGGACAGGAAAGGCAAGATTAGTGAACCATGGATGAGAGGAGAAATCGTGCGACTAGCCACGAGGAAAGCGAAAATACACGTGAGGTCCAGGCAGCTAAAAACAGAATGTGCCATGTAGGAATATCAGGATATCAGGATCATTCTTAAAAGAGGGATCAAGCGGGCTAAAAGGGGTACAGAAATAGCTTTGGTGAACAGAATTAGGGAGAATCCCGAGACCTTTTATTCTTAAATAAGAAGCAAGGAGATACCCAGTGAAAGGGTTGGTCCATTGAAGGATTAGGAAGGGAGGTTGTGTGACGAAACTGACAATTTTGCGAGATTCTCAATCATTACTTTGTATCAGTGTTCACTGAAGAACAGGAGATAATGAATGCTGAGATTAGAGATAGAGTTTACTCTGGGTCACGTTGACGAAAGGAGGGAAGATGTGTTGTGTAGGCGAGGGGATATTAAGGCGGACAAATCCCCAGGACTAGAAGGGATCTTTCCGAAATTGCTAAGATAGGACGAAAGAGGAAATATCTGGGGCCCAACAGCTATCTTTGTAGCATCCTTAAACATAGGTGAGGTGCCGGATGTCTGGAAGATTGCTCATGTTGTCCCACTGTACAAGAAGTTTAGTAGGAATATTTCAGGCAATTGTCCGGGGTAGATAGAGCCTTGCCAACTTAATAGAGTTCTTTGAGGAAGTGACCAAGTTGATAGATGAGGGAAGTGCTGTAGATGTAATATATATTGACTTTATTAAGGCGTTTGATAGGGTTCACACTGATGAAGTAATGGAGAAAGTGAAGTAACGTGGTGTGCAGGGTGTTTTAGCTATTTAGCTAACTGGTAAAGCAACAGGAGACAGAGAGTAGTAGTTGAAAGGAGTTTGTCGAAATGGAGAAAGGTGACCAGTGGTGTTCTACAGGGCTCAGTGGGTCTGCCGTTGTTTCTGATAGACATAGCTGATCCGGAAGAGAGCATTGTTGGTCTGATCAGTAAGTTTACAGATGACCGGAAGATCAGTGGAGTAGCAGAAACCATAGGGGACTGTCAAAGAGTACCACGGAATATAGATAGAATGGAGAGTTGGGCGGAGATGTGGCAGATGGAGTTCAATCCAGGCAAATGTGAGGTGATGCATTTCAGGAAGTCTAATTTTAGAGCGAACTATGCTGTAAACGGAAGAGCCTTGGGAAAAGTTGTGAGCAGAGAGATCTGGGAGTTAAGGTTTATTGTACCCTGAAGGTGGCTGCACAGGTGGATAGAGCAGTCTAGAAGGCATATGGTAGTGTTTGCCTTCATCGGACGGCGTATTGAATATCAGAGCTGACAGTTCATGTTAAAATTGAACAAGACTTTGGTTTGACCGCATTTAGAATAATGTGTACAGTTCGGGACGGCACACTACCAAAAGGATGTCGATGCTTTGGAGAGGGTGCAGAGAAGGTTTATGAGGAGATTGCCTCGTATGGAAACTCCTCGCTATGAAGAGAGGTTGTGTAGGTTAGGATTGTTTTCGTTAGAGAAAAAGGGAGTTTAAGGCGGGACCTGATTGAGGTTTACAAAATCAAGAAAGGTAGTGACAGGGTAAATAGACATAAGCTTTTTCCCAGGGTCAGGGATTCTGGTACGAGAGGTCACGGGTTCAAGGTGAGAGGTGAAAAGTTTAACAGGTGTACACGCGGCAAGTGCTTTACACAGAGGGTGGCAGGTGCCTGGAACGTGTTGCCAGCAGAGGTAGGAGCAGCAGGTACGGTAGATTTATTTAAGGTGCATCTGGACAAATGCATGAGTAGGTGGGGAGCAAAGGGACACAGATGATTAGGAACTAGGCGACAGGTTTAAATAGTGGATTTGGATCGGCTCAGGCTTGGATGGCCGAAGGGCCTGTTCCTGGACTGTAACTTTCCTTTATTATTTCTTCTTCTTTCTAATCACCTGAGTTTGCAGTCCTCACGTTTGCTTTTCTGTTTAAATATGTGCAAGCACTGTCTCGTTTCAACAAGAAGGATCAGGCGCGTTTTTTTTTTTCATAGAACATCGAACATACAACATTACAGCGTAGTACAGGCCCTTCGGCCCTCGATGCTGAGCCGACCTGTCATATCAATCTGAAGCCCATTTAACCTACTCAATTCCGTGTACGTCCATATGCTTGTCCAATGACCATATAAATGTACTTAAAGTTGACGAATCTACTACCGTTTCAGGCAAAGTATTCCATACCCTTACTACTCTCTGAGTAAAGAAACTACCTCTGACATCTGTCCGATATCTAACACCCCTCAATTTAAAGTCATGCCCCCTCGTGCTTGCTGTCACCGTTCCTGGAAAAAGGCTCTCCCTGTCCACCGTATCGAACACTCTGATTATCTTTATTTCTCTATTAAGTCATCTCTCAACCTTCTTCTCTCTAACTAAAACAACCTCAAGTCCCTCAGCCTTTCCTCATAAGACCTTCCCTCCATACCAGGCAACATCCTAGTAAATCTCCTCTGCACCCTTTCCAAAGCTTCCACATCCTTCTTATAATGTGGTGACCAGGACTGTACACAAAGTGCGGCCACACTAAAGATTTGTATAGCTGTAGCATAAGCTCATGGTTCGGGAACTTGATCCCTCTATTAATAAAAGCTAAAACACTCTATGCCTTCTTCACTACCCTGTCATTTTCATTTCATTTGAGAAGTCTTGGAAGAATTTTATCATTTCAGTTGAGCAATTGGCTCAACAAATGAAATGGTCTTTGACCATGTGAATATTGTTGTTTCAAAGAAAGTTGATAAGCTGAGCTAGTAATGTATTGGCAACGCTCTCAACGTAATATCCGGGGAGCAGAACGTGTTGCGAAACGCCATCTTAAGTGCAAATGAGCTCGCACGAGAAGATTAAGCCAACATTTAAGCAATCAAAGGAGGATTAATTGCCAAATGTACATTTAGTTTGAAGGATCAACCAAAGTATTTTTGATGTTTGGATAAGAGCATTTAAGTGCAAATCAAAAACATGATGCTCTTCGAAAGATGGTTACTTTGGTCGAGTTTCTGAGAGATAGAAATTGGGGAAAAGAGAAATCCTCGGGTGGTAAAGGAAAAGGAGATCTCATTGAAATCTGCACGAGTAGTTTGCCACACGGCTAAAAGGAAAGCTATGAAGGAAGAAAGAGAATTTACAAAAAAACCGAGATGGTTTCAGTGCCATCAGGGAGGCCACATGAAGTCACAGTGTTGATAGTTCAGAAAAAAACGCTGCGAAGATGGATGTGAGTAAACATGATACTATCAAAGTTGCAAAAGAAAGTACAGTGGAAGCAAAAAATATCTGCACCTGAACGTTTAATCTGGTCATGGATTGTTGGACAAGAAAATCGCAGATCTCTTTAAAACTTTAATTGTGAGGGTGCAGTTTACTCTAATATGCCAGGAGGCGCAGGCAAAGAAATTATATTTTTTAGAGATATGGGAACAAGTCGATCTTTGTTGGAGGAAGGAGATTTGCCCAAAATGAAGTGGAATTCATGATGAGATGAAAAATGGTCAATTATATAAAATAGGGAAGAACGTCGTTTGAAACCAGTCAAGTGATTTTAGGAATAATATGGAAATTCTCGATTCCAAGAATCCATGTTATCCTCGGTCACGATATAGCTGGATCACGGGTATGTCTGACCTTTACTGTTGTTGAAAAGTGAGTAGAAAATCAGGCAACAGAGGTGTGATAAGAAGTATATCCTGGATTTCCTTTTTCCTGATTATGTGTGATCAAGATCTGAAAGCCATTAGCTGAAACAGGGAAATAAAACAAAGAATGAAGATCAGGAGGTTGAAGTGGAATTATTAGAGACAATGTTGTATCAAACGGTTGTGGAAAAAGAATCGAGAAAAGAAAATTAACTGAACCGCTGCAGAAAGATGAAAAACTACAGCGATCGCATCCAAAAAGCATACTCTGAAGAAATTGCATATTTCCTGGAACGTTCCTACCTTCTGCTCCTTTAGCAGGGTGTGGGAGGAAAAGTTCGCCACTGGTGTCCCCGCTACTTCGCCTGGGAGAAGTGTATCCAACTCAGACTCCTCACAAGCCGCCTTTATGAACAGGCGCTGCAGCCGGGTGAAATTTGCATTTTCCGGGAGGCTGAGTGAATGATGGAGAAGAGGTCAAGGAAGGTTGTCACACCTCAGTTTACAAGATATAGCTGCGTGACCATCAGGAGAAGGAAAGCGAGCAACCAAACCGTGCCGTTAACGTCAATAATATGTCTGCTGTTCTCGATGTGTTTGGGGAGGATGACCTACCAGAGTAAAAGCCACAACGGTCAGGTTTTTGGCCCGGAGTCTGGCTCTGTGAGTGAAACGGGAAGGGGTTGGAGGAGAAGTGCAGATCGATAGTGATAAGAGATTCAATCATGAGAAGAGCACAAAGAAGATTCTTTTGTCGCGAATGAGAATGTAAGGTATTATGTTGCCTCCCAGGTGCAAGTGTCAGGGATGTCTCATAAAGAGTCTACCAGATTCTTAAGTGTCGCCGAACTGACAGAAATTTCGGTACACTTCAGCACCAAAGACATAGATAGGGAAAGTGATGAAGACCTGAAAATAGAATATGGTGAATTAGGTTGGAAAATAGAAGGCAGGACAACAAGACTCTACTGTTCATTTGATGCTGCGTGAACTGCTGTGCTTTCCAGACACAGACGTTTCGACAAAGAAGGTACAATGACCGACGAGGTGCTTTTTCAAAAAAGTTGAATTATCATCAGTGGAGATATTACATGTTTACAACGGAAGCACTGAACATGGTATTGTGTTGAAACCTTTCAACACTTATATTGCCTGTAATCTATCCGAGGAAATTATATATACTGATCATATACCCTGAACGTTTTTGGAGAACCTTAAATGCAAAAGTTGCAGACTACTACATGGTGATTTTTATTGCAGCAGTTCAAATTGAAAATTATACACGTACCAGGATGAGAGAAATGCAATGACCAACGAGGTTTTGTGTCTTTGATGGAAACAGACGGGCAAGTACGATGGCAGGGATCAAGAACGAAGTGAAACAAATTATTCTAGTGAATGTTAGCAGGTTTAGAGTCAATACACTGTAAATATATTGTCGTGTCCAGATACAGTAAGCAAAGTGTGTTTATAAATGCATCCATCTTTGTGTATTGACTGTTCCTTTAAAGGTATGACGATACTGGAGATGTAAGAACAGCTTGGGCGGTCTTGGCTTCATTTAAGTAGCCTGAATATTTGTCTCACTCAATGGATTTCTGGGTTTTGTTTTTCTTTCAGTAGCAGCACAAGGGATTTGAGGTCTCAACAGACTTGGAAGCTTCAATGAATGTGTCCTCACTACTATTGTTATGATAAGGGGTTGACCCTTCTGATAGTTGAAAACCAGCAACACAGAAATGCTTCATCCTGTGCAGTAATCTGTGAAAATTCGAGAGACCAAGAACACTTTAAAGATAATGTAACGATTTATTTCTTGAAGTGTAACGAAGTATTTAACAAGTATTTACAACTTCCTCCTCTA
Source organism: Hemiscyllium ocellatum (assembly GCF_020745735.1). Classification (NCBI taxonomy): domain Eukaryota; kingdom Metazoa; phylum Chordata; class Chondrichthyes; order Orectolobiformes; family Hemiscylliidae; genus Hemiscyllium; species Hemiscyllium ocellatum. Next base: position 79,151 of record NW_026869337.1, read on the forward strand.
ACATTGGCTTTCCCTGGTCCAGTCTACTTGTTACCTCTTGAAGGAATGATATTTTATCTTCCCTTCAATAACACTAATACAATAATACTGCAGAATAAGTTTTACAAAACAAAACTTGATATCTCAAAACGAGACAGTTTTCTGTTCTTTTCTGTATTCCTATCTTCTTTTCTTCCTCTTATGGATTCTGCTTCACAAGTTACTGTCCCATAAAGTTACCTTTAAGGGAATTATTTTTCAGACAGTGTCCACGCGCTGGCTTGGTACTTCTTCTCTCGACTGTTCAATTTTCATCTGTTTTATAACAATAAAGCATCAGATTGTGCAATTGGCTTTTAAGATTGTCAAAATACTAAATTAAAATTTGCTTGGAATTTGTTATTTTTGGGGTATAGTTTAAACTGATTGGACGAAATCGAATTTGTTTTTTGTCTCATAGCAACTCAGCCAGTGCCAACTGTTCTGAATCTAATGTTACTTTATAAACTAAGTCGCACACGTTGTGCTTGCCAAGTCCTTCAGTCTCTTAAAGGTACAGTATGCTTCTTCGCCTTCATTTAATTTCTAAGACATTTCTTCCTCCAGTTTTATATTTATTTACCATTTTGTCTGGTCTTGAAGCAAATTGACACCACTGCTCTCGCCTGTTAACTTTGTCAAAGGCGTTAGATAAGGTTCCCTATTGCAGACGAATGGAGAATGTGAAGTCACATGGTGTGCAGGGTTTTCCAGCCAGGTGGATAAAGAACTGGTTGAGCAACAGGAGACACAGAGTACTAGTTGAAGGGAGTTCCTCGACATGGAGTAAGGTGACCAGTGGTGCTCCACAGGGGTCAATGTTGGGGCCACTGTTGTTTGTGATACACATAAATGATCTGGAAGAGGGCACTGTTGGTCTGATCAGCAAGTTTGCACATGACTCGAAAACTGGTGGAGTAGCAGAAAGCATAAGGGACTGTCATAGGGTATCAATATATTGGAGAGGTGGGCAGAAAAGTGGCAGATGGGTTCCAATCCAGATAAATGTGAGGTGATGCATTTAGGCAAGACTAATTCCAGAACGAATTATACGATAAATGGAAGAGCCTTGGGAAAAGTTGATTGGCAGAGAAATCTGGGAGTGCAGGTCCATTGTACCCTGACGTTTGCTACACAGCTAGATAGACTGGTCAAGAAGGCATATAGTATGCTTGCCTTCATTGGTCGAGGTATTGAGTATAAGATCTGGCAAGTCATGTTAAAATAGTACAAGACATTGGTTCAGCCACATTTAGAATACTGTGTATAATTCTAATAGCCACATTATCAAAAGAATGTGGACGCTTTGGAGAGGGTGCAGAGAAAGTTTACAAGGATGTTGTCTGGTATGGAACGTGCTAGCTATGAAGAGAGATTGAGTAAGTTAGGTTTACTTTCATTAGAAAAAAGGAGATTAAGGGGGGGCTCTGATTGAGGTTTACAAAATCATGAAGGGTACAGATAGGCTGGATGGAGACAAGTTTTTTTTACCAGAGTGAAGAATTCAATAACGAGAGGTCACTCTTTCAAAGTGTAAGGTGCAAAGTGTAAGGGAGATTTACACGGCAAGTACTTCGCACAGAGGGTGATGGGCATTTGGAACGCTTTTCCAGCAAAGCTGGTTGAGGCAAGCACGATAGATTAATTTAAGATGCGTCTGGACAGATGCATGAGTAGGTGGAGAGCAGAGGGTTACAGATGCTGAGGAATTGGGCGACAGGTTTAGACAGTTGATTTAGATCGGCACATGCTTGGAAGGCCGAAGGGACTGTTCCTGAGCTGTAAATTTTCTTTGTTCCTTGTTCGTCATAATTTATATAATGCATCAGGTTAATAGAAAATCATGCAGAATATGGTATAACAACTACAGAGAAAACGCAGAGAAGAATCATCACATATGTAGGATTTTTTCATCCATGTGTCACATTTTGGCAGGAAAGAAGCTGCTCTTAACAATTTTGGCAGGTGTTATAAACTGTTGTGTCCTCTGCGTGGTTGTATTGTTTGCCAGACAGCTGCTTTGGCATATATAATGATGTCAAAAATATGGGTTTTATTCCTGGACCAGCTAAACATCTTTAGAAGAACGCCAGTAATCAATTTCTCGAATCAGCTGAGTTATGGTGATCCTTGGGTTAAAACTACAGTGTTCGGTCAGACAGCAACCCTATAGTCTGATAGGACTGCGATGACTCTATATGTTTTCTCTCTCTGTTGTGCTTGTATTGGCTAATGACCATTTGTTTTGGTTGTCTGATGCATTATGCACCTCTTACCAATTCCAGTAATGTGACATCTTAATCCATGATGTTCTTGCATCGCATCCAATCTGGGTGTCCATTTATTTTCTGGATGGCACCCCTTAATGGGCTGCAGAAATAATTGGTAATGCTCAAGGAGCATTTTTGTTTCTCTTTAGGAATAACATGCAGTCCACTAAAATCTTTTTAACCAGTTCCTCCAAAATTGACAGAGGAGTCAAAGAACTAGATTTAATTGATAATTGTTTCTCATGATTTGTTTGACATCCTTGACAAAAACAAAATGCTATCTCTCGAGGATTATGCTTTTAAATTTTCAATATTCATATTGCTTCTGATGGCCTCCCCACGCGGTCAAAAACTCTTTTTTTTTTGATTTTGATTACACAGAAACACACATAAATAAAAGACAAAACACTTCATAATTAAACCTCAATGCAAAACAAAAATATCAGGGATGATTACTTAAGGTTAAGGTGGTAGGGATCATACAGGGCGAACGTAACCGCGACGGAACTGAAAAAATGGACTTACAAGAGCTAGAAGGAGGCATGACAAAGCTTTAGCGGGTAGAATGAAGGAAAATCCTAAGGCATTGTACACTTGCCTGAGGAACAGGAGGATGGCCAGAGTGAGGGTATGGCTATTCAGGAAATAGTGGATGGTAGTTTTACATGGAGTCGGAGGAAGTAGGGCAGGTCCTTAATGTATATTTGGCTTCAGTATTCACTACTCTGAGGTACCTCAGAGAACATCGTGAAACAGACTGATAGACTCGAAAAGGTTGAATTTAAGAAGGCAGATTGGCGAAGATTTTGAAATACGGATGTATAAATTCCCTGGGCCAGATAGGATATATCCGAGGTTATGAAAGGAAGTGAGGAAAGCGATTCCTGCGCCTTTGAAGATGATCTTTGCATTCTGACTGTCCATTGGTGTGCGAACAGGTTATTAGAGGATGGCAAATGATTATATCTTATTCAAGAAAGGGAATGGGGATAATTCTGGGAATTACACATCAGTCAGTCTTGCGTCTGTGGTGGGTAGAATAATGGAGAGAATTGAGAGAGACAGGATTTATGATTACTTGGAAAACCACAGTTTGATTAGAGCATGGCTTTGTGAGGGGCCGGTCATGCATCACATGCCTTTTTGAATCCTTTGAAGATGTGATAAAACACGCAGAAGAAGGCAGAATAGTCGATGTGGTGTACACGGATTTTAGCAAGGCGTTTGGCAACGTTCCTGATATAGACTTCTTCAGTAAGTAAGGAGGCATTGGGATACAGGGAAACCTGTTTGTCTGGATACAGAATTGGCCGGCCCACAGAAGACAGAGGGTGCTGGTAGGTGCAAAATATTCAGCCTGGAGCTCAGTGACAGTCGTGTTCAGCAGAGATCTGTTCTCGGACTTCTACTCTTTTTGATTTTTGTAAATGACTCAGATGAGGAAGTGGAAGGCTTTGTCAATGACACGAATTTTGATGGAGTTGTGGATAGTGTGGATGGATGACGTAGTTTGCAACGGGGCATTCACAGGATGTGAATGTTATTTTTGGAGTATAGTTTAAACTGATTGGACGAAATCGAATTTGTTTTTTTTGTCTCATAGCAACTCAGCCAGTGCCAACTGTTCTGAATCTAATGTTACTTTATAAATTAAGTCGCACACGTTGACCTTGCCAAGTCCTTCACTCTCTTAAAGGTACAGTATGCTTCTTCGCCTTCATTTAATTTCTAAGACAGTTCTTCCTCCAGTTTTATATTTATTTACCATTTTGTCTGGTCTTGAAGCAAATTGACACCACTGCTCTCGCCTGTTAACTTTGTCAAAGACGTTAGATAAGGTTCCCTATTGCAGACTAATGGAGAATGTGAAGTCACATGGTGTGCAGGGTGTTCCAGCCAGGTGGATAAAGAACTGGTTGAGCAACAGGAGACACAGAGTAGTAGTGGAAGGGAGTTTCTCGACATGGAGTAAGGTGACCATTGGCAGTCCACAGGGGTCAATGTTGGGGCCACTGTTGTTTGTGATACACATAAATGTGTAGAGGGCACTGTTGGTCTGATCAGCAAGTTTGCACATGACTCGAAAACTGGTGGAGTAGCAGAAAGCATAAGGGACTGTCATAGGGTATCAATATATTGGAGAGGTGGGCAGAAAAGTGGCAGATGGGTTCCAATCCAGATAAATGTGAGGTGATGCATTTAGGCAAGACTAATTCCAAAGCGAATTATACGATAAATGGAAGAGCCTTGGGAAAAGTTGATGGGCAGAGAGATCTGGGAGTGCAGGTCCATTGTACCCTGACGTTTGCTACACAGCTAGATAGACTGGTCAAGAAGGCATATAGTATGCTTGCCTTCATTGGGCGAGGTATTGAGTATAAGATCTGGCAAGTCATGTTAAAATTGTATAAGACATTGGTTCAGCCACATTTAGAATACTGTGTACAATTCTAATAGCCACATTATCAAAAGGATGTGGACGTTTTGGAGAGGGTGCAGAGAAAGTTTACAAGGATGTTGTCTGGTATGGAACATGCTAGCTATGAAGGGAGATTGAGTAAGTTAGGTTTATTTTCATTAGGAAAAAGGAGATTAAGGGGGGGCTCTGATTGAGGTTTACAAAATCATGAAGGGTACAGACAGGCTGGATGGAGACAAGCATTTTTTTTACCAGAGTGAAGGATTCAATAACGAGAGGTCACTCTTTCAAAGTGTGAGGTGCAAAGTGTAAGGGAGATATACCCGGCAAGTACTTCGCACAGAGGGTGGTGGGCGTTTGGAACGTGTTTCCAGCAAAGGTGGTTGAGGCAGGCACGATAGATTAATTTAAGATGCGTCTGGACAGATGCATGAGTAGGTGGGGAGCAGAGATGCTTAGGAATTGGGGACAAGTTTACACAGTTGATTTCGATCGGCACAGGCTTGGAAGGCCGAGGAGACTGTTCCTGAGCTGTAAATTTTCTTTGTTCCTTGTTCTTTATAATTTATATAATGCATCAGGTTAATAGAAAACCATGCAGAATATGGTATAACAACCACAGAGAAAATGCAGAGAAGAATCATCTCATATGTAAGAATTTTTCATCCATATGTCACATATTGGCAGGGAAGAAGCTGCTCTTAACAATTTTGGCAGGTGTTATAAACTGTTGTATCCTCTGCGTGGTTGTATGTGTTTGCCAGACAGCTGCTTTGGCATGTATAATGATGCCAAAAATACGGGTATTATTCCTGGACCAGGTAAACATCTTTAGAAGGACGCCAGTAATCAATTTCTCGAATCAGCTGAGTTATGGTGATCCTTGGGTTAAAACTACAGTGTTCGGACAGAGAGCAACCTTATAGACTGATAGGACTGCGATGACTCTATATGTTGTCTCTGTGTTATGCTTGTATTGGCTAATTACCATTTTGTTTTGGTTGTCTGATGCATTATGCACCTCTTGCTAATTCCAGTAATGTGACATCTGAATCCATGATGTTCTTGCATCGCATCCAATCTGTGTGTCCATTTTTTTTCTGGATGGCACCCCTTAATGGGCTGCAGAAATAATTGGTAATGCTCAAGGAGCAGTTTTGTTTCTCTTTAGGAATAACATGCTGTCCACTAAAATCTTTTTAACCAGTTCCTCCAAAATTGACAGAGGAGTCAAAGAACTAGATTTAATTGATGATAGTTTCTCATGATTTGTTTGACATTTTTGACAAAAACAAAACGCTTATCTCTCGAGGATTATGCTTTTAAATTTTCAATATTCATATTGCTTCTGATAGCCTCCCCACACGATCAAAAACTCACGTTTTTTCATTTTGATTAGACAGAAACACACATAAATAAAAGACAAAACAGTTCATAATTAAACCTCAATGCAAAACAAAAACATCAGGGATGATTAGAGTAGCATTATTTTTATGTTTTTTTTAATAACTCTAAGCTTGATCGCTGAGTGATGAGTAGACTACAACAAGAATGTGAAATATTGCAATGAACAGAAGACGATTAGGTGTCAATATGCAACATTGTATCGATGGCTAAATCTGAAAATGTCCATACAGTAACAGTAATTATAAGGGGAAAAAAACTTCATGTTCTCAATGAGGCTTTTTTTTCAGAAATGGAGTTCATTGTCTGTAATATTTACTGTAAACTGCAAGCTGGCCAACGACGAACAGTTAGTGATGAGAAGTTCATTGTTTGTGCTCACACAAATACTAGTTATATTAATAAGGTATGTTCTATGTCAATAACTATTATGGATTCATCGCCTGGCAATTTTCTTTCAGATATTAATGCTAAAGTTGATCATGTTACCTATTTAATTCCCGAATGTGATGAGGACTACTTGGAACAGAAGAGGACTTCTACAATCAGGAAATAATGAGGAAAGACATAATGATGTGACGCAGTGAAACACCAAACAAATTTGCACGAAAAGGGAAGCGTTTCTTGAATCTCAAAAAGAAGGCTTTTCAAAGATCAAGTGGCTCGGCACCTGAAATTTATCTTTTTTCAAACTTTTATTATGTTTATACGCCTACACTTCATTTCAGAAGTAATCTGAAAGGAGCTTTTAACAGATTTTTCAGCTCTTCTCTGAATTTACTCTGAGTCGCTGCATAAATACATGGGTTTAGAAAACAACTCAACAACCTCAGAAAATCTGCAGTTTCAGTGGCGATATATTTAGGGTCTGTAAGGTCACCTTGGTAATAAATGGTACTTGTCATTCTAGTAATCGTAAAACTGACGACAAATGTCAACCAAAACAGTATAAAACTGAAGGATATGGAGAACAATAAGATTATGGACTTCCTTCGGCTCTCCGTCTCTGAATCGCTGTGATTTTCACCCCTGCGATTTTTAAGTTCTGTTCGGGTGCGATTTGATGCCATAATACGCTGGACAGTTAAAGAATTAAACAAGACAATATTAGTGAAAGGAAGCCAAACTACCCAGGCGCTATGGAACCAGACAAAAGCTGTACCTATAGTTGAATAAAAAAAAACCTCATTTGATCGGCAACCCCACGGCACATTGTTGATAATATGCTGAGGCTCATATGCAAACAACACAGGGATATTTTTCAACACAATGCCAATCGAGATGCTTGTTACAACAACAGTTGCAGTTCTTTGCGTGCAAAATTTTGTCTTAAGTTTTTGGCAGCAGATGACTACATATCGATCAAGGGTGAAGGAGACGATACTCCAAACAGATAAATCGAGAGCAACAACAATTATGTATATAATGACGGTACAAACAGGCGTGTAGGACAGGAATAGAAGTGGAAAATGGTAAATCAAAATGTAATACAATATTACATAGCTGCTTAGGACAAGAAGATCGGCAATTGTCATGGTGACCATATACACAGTGATACACCTGGAGAGGCCACAGTTTCGTCGCAAGAGAATTGCAAATGACATAAAGTTTGCTGTAAGATAAAAAGAGAGTGTGCAAGACAATGTATTAAAATTCCTGTATCCGACTGAAATATATGTGACAGTATCAGATGTTAACAAATGAATCGATATTATGTCATTAGCAATGTAGCATAGCTATCTGTACATTTTGCTGTTCTGTTCAGTCTTCACTGAATTACAAGGCAGTCTGAAATTTCTCATGCATTTTTGAAACGAACTCTGAGTTACGTACTTCAGAAAGATGCTTAGAGGAAGGAAAAGTTGACGTTGTGAAATAACAGTAGTTGCTGAGTTTCTTTCGAACCAATCCATTATGAAGCATTGACTAACATCTTGGACGCATTGTACATGATAAGAGATTTGACTTGAACATTAAACATGTGAAACATCGAAGAACAGGAAACAATTCACACGGACTCACCAGGAAGGGCAACAGCTGCAAGAATTGGGTAGTAAATCTCCTTCACCAAAATAATGCTTGGTTTTACCATTTCTTTTTCTGATAGCGCATAAGTTCTATAATTTCTGAAAGACTCTGCCAAGTGCACTCAAGAACAGTTAACGTATCTCTTATTTGTAGGTGTGTAACCTCCAGGTAGGATTTTTTTAGGAGTGCTTATCAAAGCAATGTCTTCATGGTAATTGCTTACTCCCCAGAAACATAAGGTAATTAATTGCAAAATGAAGCAAGTGACAAGTGAAACCCAGAAAATATGACACAGCCTTATTTTATATCCCTTGAGATGGGAGTTCTTTCCAAGGAGAATCAGGTGCGAATATCTGAAAATGTCGCACAATTCAGAAATAATCGAAATGAAAATCCGTGCTCCATTTCAAAACATATGTTTTTGTTATTCAAATCGAGCTGGTTAAACTAAAGTTAGACCTAAGTAATTTTGTCTTTTTTCGTCATACTTTTGGCATCTTTTGGCCATTTTTGAAATGTTTACATATTACTATGCCTCAGGAACAGTCTTTCTTAAATCCCCAAAACATCAATGTCCTTCCTTAACTTTACAAATGTCAACAAAGAGACGGATTTCATGACCGAATAATATAGGGCACCATTAGATTTGTTCTTAAAATCACTGCAGGCATAACATCTTCACTGAGCTTTGCAGTACCAAGCTAACTTGATTGTTTGATCGGGAAACTTGCAATGTTGGATGTGATTGACGCACGTCTGAGGATTCGTTTATGTTCAGCAGTCTCACATGTTTTAACAATTATTTTTTGTTTCCTATTATTTTTTCCTCGTAGATCAATGATCAAACTTAACACAATTGCAATTGTTCTAATATTAGGACATTTTGAAATATTCCTGATTAGTGGATCAGTTGCAGAATTCTTTAAAATCTCTAACGAGAAAGAATGATTCCTAGCTTTGTGAAATCACCAAATCATCCTGACAATGCAAAAGGGGTCTAGTCATCCCATGATTCACGAGCTCACTGGGAAAGTTGAGTTAATATCGCAATCCATCCTCTTCACTATATCTTGGTAATTGCTTCTATTTAAATAATCATCTGATGCCCAGTTCAATCCTTCAGTTGAATTTCTCGCTTCTATGTACAGTATTTAAATTCCAAATGACTGGCTCGTTACAACATGCTTTCTCATGTCGCGTTTGCTTCTTTTTTTTCAAACCTATGAGGAACTATGCCCTCTGGTCCATGATCATTCTACCAGTTGGGACAGATCATCATATTTAATGGTGTGGGTTCCTCATGATGTCTTTAATGTCTCACAGCATTCATTGTGGCCTTCTCCTCTGCTTGAAAAGCATTCCTAATTTCTGTCCTGAGTAACCTGATGCAGCGGGACAGCACAGATTAATGCCAGGTTATTCATAAATAGAGAGGTACATTTTGAATTTTGTACATGTCTGGCAAGTGCAGGGCGGCATGGTGGTTCAGTGGTTGGCGCTGCTGCCTCACAGCGCCAGGGAGCCGGCTTCAATTCCCGTTTCGGGCAGCTATCTGCATGGAGTTTGCATGTTCTCCCCGTGTCTGCGTGGGTTTCCTCTGGGTGTTCCGGTTTCCTCCCACAATCCAAAGATGTATAGGTTTGGTGAATTGACCATGCTCAATTGCATGTAGTGTTAAGTGCAAGGGTAAATGTAAGGGAATGGGTCTGGGAGGGTTGTTCTTCGGAGGGTCGATGCGTACTTGATGGGCTGAAGGGCTTGTTTCTACACTGTAGGGAATCTAAGTATTTCTCAAGTTTCAAATCAAGTAAACAGTACCCGTATTTATACTAAAACTTAAAATCATTAAATTGTAATAGACATTGCAATTAGTTAATCTGATGACAAATCAAATACTGACAGCAAATGATAAATAACTGTCCACCATCTGAAAAGTGGTATTTTAATTTTTCTTTTCATTGACATTTCCTGGAGTAACAAGACAAAAAGTGTCACTCTGGAAAAGCAGAGGAGGTCAGGCAGCATCAGAGGAGCAGGAGCGTTGACTTTTCTTTCATAACCCCTTAATCAGCCATGCAGCATTTGAAGTACTCAATTTCTCATTTTCCCGCGGTAAACCAGTCTACATGATAGGCAGGGCTTTATATTTCCAGAATAATGTGAGTCTAGAGTACTTCATGAAACCATTGCTGAATGGAAAATCTGGCATTAAAGAAAATTCAGTACAGCAGGGAAAGGATGATTTCTTTTGTTTAATTTATCCCAGTTATTATTGAATTTTCTGGTTTCCACTCAAAGCAGGAGTCATAGTGACATTTACTCCAAAATAAATTGCAAACTAAAAGATTCAATACAGGACTACCGTGGTGCCTTGAGCAGGTCGTTGCTACAAAATGCGTAATGGTGTGAAATGCCATTAGAATTCCAGATCGCCATATTTGCATTATCATTAGCTAAAGAAGTAAGTAGGATTTTGATCTACTGAACTGTGTTATGATTTCCTCACAGTATAGACAATCAGGCGTCAGGCATGCTGTGCACAATCAGTTCCTGGGAGCAGTTTCGCCTTTTTTTCAGATTAGCAACATCAGGAACGTGAAGATAGATTGTCGGAGAGATATAACAAATACAACATTTCGCTAGACAAGAACCAAGTATATGCCACCAGGTTATTCGAGTCTGCACCACCATATAACACGATCATGTTAGATCTGAATTTAACCTCCAGGTCATTTTACTACATATTCTCGATAGTACATCATCTCTTTTGAGTCGCTGCCTGGAGTTGAACAGCGATGTCCAAGAAGGAATTGCTGCCGGAGAGGAGGCACGCTCAGATTGTGCAATTGGTAAACGCAAAAGGGAGACTTCCTGAAGAGAAGAACAGATGATTGTGACTGGAGGAGTAAAGATTGAACTGGAAGACCGTTTTTGGCAAGGAGCATAAGATGAGCGAATCAGATGAATCCAACCCAACTTGTTCAACAGTTGAAGCTCTTTTCTCACCAAGCTGTCATAGAGTTGCTCAGAGGGGTTTAGCGCATTTGGAGATCGAAGCTGCTAGCCTGTGATTCAAATACTCTGAATCCGGCAACATATCTCCCCATCTTTCTAACTTTAACCTAACAACTATGTTCCACTATCAACCTTTGGTCCTTTCTGTCAAATTGAATTACTGGCTTGGGGAAAAAGGGGAAACTTTGATTAATAATTCAGGTTGTTAGATTGTGGTTTGTGAATTTTTATCAAGACCCCATTCCTCGAATTTTGTTTGGTGCATTTCACTGGAGGAGTGAATTCCTTTTTGTCATAAAGTAAACTGTGTCAGAAATCTTGATAATACGTAGAACTCGGGGAGAGAAAATTTAGACGCACGTCAAATTCGAATAGTTCCTGCAATACAATGAAAAAAAATTCATGGAGTTACGTACCAATGGTTTTCCTCTTAGCGTCTGATCGAGTGGTTAATTCGGTGTCGGTTGGATGAATGTCTGCTGTGCCTCCCTAATTACCCCAGAAAATCCTATCATTGAAGCTCGACCATTTTGCCCGCTAGCTTCCCATTCTGATCCATTCTGGCCGGCTCCTTCCTTATGTCCTTGTTTTTAATTTCCCTCAATTATAAAACCGTTGCATCTGAGTCTAATTTTGCCATCTCAAACTTCGGGGTGACTTCTATCATATTGTAGCGACCGCACCAGTGAATTTGTTCATGTTAAGGTACCTGCTCAAAACTGCTTCATGACACATCACGGAATCCACAATTGCCTGTTTCTTCGTGTGCTCTACTACTAGTTACTGCAAAAAAGGTGGACATTCTACGAATTCATTTTCTTCGTATCCACTGTCAAATCATTTTTCCCAGTCTACCAAATTGACGACCCTATTATAAAAGTAGTAGTGTCACTTCTATGTGCATTTTACAGTCTCAACTCCACACATAACGTCTCCAAGCCTCCCATCTGTATATATAATACATAACATAGAATATAGAACACTACAGCCCATCAGCCCTCGATGTTGTGCAGACCTGTGAAACCTATCTGAAGCCCTTCTATCCTAAACTATTCCATTATCATCCATGCGTTTATCCACGTCTCCTATTGATTTCACTTCTCACTGACAAGGCAAACTGACCCTCTCTGCCCAATTGCTTGTCCTTTCCATAGAATGCATACCCTTGGAAATTTAGCTCTGAACCTTCACCATTTTGAGCAATATCTCTCTGATACTCACGAAATTATATCTATCAAGTTTCATCTTTGCTACAATCTAACTTACCTTTTTTCGTATACTGCATGCATTTAAGTAAACCATCCTCAGTCCAGTATTGACCTTTCTTATGATCAAAGAGAAGAGTCAGAGCTGGTAGTATGGAGATGTAGCATGGTAGTATGGTAATTGGGGGAGGGGGAATTACCATGCAATTAAGCAGAATCTGGGGCGCCCAAACTGGGAGCATATGTTCTCGGGGAAATGTGCAACAGCAAAGTGAAAGTTGTATGGGAAGCACTTGCTGATAGTGCAGCATAGCCTTGTCCCATTGAGGCAAGGAAGACATGGTAGAAACTTGCATGATAAAGATGTCGTGCATCTAATCAACTGGAAGAAGAAGCTTACTTAAGGTTAAGGTGGTAGGGATCATACAGGGAGAATGTAACCGCGAAGGAACTGAAAAAATGGACTTACAAGAGCTAGAAGGAGGCATGACAAAGCTTTAGCGGGTAGAATGAAGGAAAATCCTAAGGCATTGTACACTTGCCTGAGGAACGGGAGGATGGCCAGAGTGAGGGTATGGCCATTCAGGAAATAGTGGATGGTAGTTTTACATGGAGTCGGAGGACGTAGGGCAGGTCCTTAATGTATATTTGGCTTCAGTATTCACTACTCTGAGGTACCTCAGAGAACATCGTGAAACAGACTGATAGGCTCGAAAAGGTTGAATTTAAGAAGGAGGAATGGCGAAGATTTTGAAATACGGATGTATAAATTCCCTGGGCCAGATAGGATATATCCGAAGTTATGAAAGGAAGTGAGGAAAGCGATTCCTGCGCCTTTGAAGATGATCTTTGCATTCTGACTGTCCATTGGTGTGCGAACAGGTTATTAGAGGATGGCAAATGATTATATCTTATTCAAGAAAGGGAATGGGGATAATTCTGGGAATTACACATCAGTCAGTCTTGCGTCTGTGGTGGGTAAAATAATGGAGAGAAATGAGAGAGACAGGATTTATGATTACTTGGAAAACCACAGTTTGATTAGAGCATGGCTTTGTGAGGGGCCGGTCATGCATCACATGCCTTTTTGAATCCTTTGAAGATGCGATAAAACACGCAGAAGAAGGCAGAATAGTCGATGTGGTGTACACGGATTTTAGCAAGGCGTTTGGCAACGTTCCTGATATAGACTTCTTCAGTAAGTAAGGAGGCATTGGGATACAGGGAAACCTGTTTGTCGGGATACAGAATTGGCCGGCCCACAGAAGACAGAGGGTGCTGGTAGATGCAAAATATTCAGCCTGGAGCTCAGTGACAGTCGTGTTCAGCAGTGATCTGTTCTCGGACTTCTACTCTTTTTGATTATTGTAAATGACTCAGATGAGGAAGTGGAAGGCTTTGTCAATGACACGAATTTTGATGGAGTTGTGGATACTGTGGATGGATGACGTAGTTTGCAACGGGGCATTCACAGGATGCGCAGCTGGGCTGAGAAGTGGCAGATAGAGTTCAGCCTCGAAAAGAACGAAGTGATTCACTTTGGATTTTCGAACTTGAATGCAGAACACTCGGTTAAATGCAGAAATGTTGGCAGTGTGGAGAAGCAGATGAATCTTATTGACCTGTTTGATGGTATTGTTAAGAAGGCATATGGTGTGTTTGCTTTCATTAGTGGTGGTGGGGATTGAGTTTATTAGCCAAGAGGTTATGCTACATCTCGACAGAGTCCTGGTTTGACCACACTTGGAGTATTGTGCATGGCGTCTGAGGAAATTGGGGAAGCGCTAAACAAATATTTTTCATCAGCAATCACACTGTAAAAAGACAATGTTGTCAAGGGAAATACTGTAAAACGGGTTATTGGATGAGATAGGATTGAGGTTCACAAGGACAAGGTGTAAGAGATTCTGGGAAGTGTGAAAATAGATAAATCCCATGGGTAAAATGGGATTTATCTGATTATTCTCTGGGAAGCCAGGGAGGAGATTTCCGAGCCTTGACTCTGATCTTTATGTCGTCATTGTCTAAAGGAATAGTATCAGTAGACTGGAAGATAGCAAATGCTGTTCCCTTGCTCAAGAAGGGGAGTAGAGAAAACCGTCATGATTATACACCAGTGCACTTTATGTTGGTTGTTTGTTAAAGGTTAGAAAAAGAGATAAGATTTACAATCATCTAGAAAGGAATAAGTTGATTAAGGATAGACAACACGGTTTTGTGAAGGGTAATTCACAAATCATACTAAATTCTTTCAGCAGGTGACAAAACAGGTAGATGAGGGCAAAGTGGTGGTTGATGTGATATATATATGGATTTAATGAGGGGTTTAATAAAGTTCTCCACAGCAGGATAATGCACAAAGCACGGAGGTATCGGACTGAGTGGTTCGGATGAGAAATTGACTGGATGAAAGGAGACAGAGGGTGTTTGTTGTTGGTAAATGTTCATTGTGCAGTTTAGTTGCTAGTTAAGTAGCACAAGGATCTGTTATGAGTCCATTGCTGCTTGTCCTTTTCATAGACGACCTTGATGAGGGCTTAAAAGGATGGCTTACTAAATTTGGGGACGACACTAAGGTCAGTGAGTTGTGAATTGTGGCGAAGGATTTTGTAGGTGACGGGGGGTATAGATAAGCTGCAGATCTGGGCTGAGAGATTACAAATGGTGTTTAATGCAGAAAGGTGTGAGGTGATTCACTTTAGAAGGAGTAACAGGAATGCAGAGTTCTGAGCGAATGGCAAGATTCTTGGCACTGTAGATGAGTACAGAGATCTTGGTGGCAATGTTCATAAATCCCTCAAAGTTCTATCCTTACTGATAGGGGTGTTAAGAAGGCACAATGTATGTTAGCTTTTATTAGTAGAGCGATTGAGTTTCAGAACAAGAGGATATGCTGCAACTGAACAAACCTCTGGAGCAGAAGCACTGGGAGTATTGTGCTCAGTTGTGTTAACCGCTTATAGGAAGGATGTGGAAGCTTTGGAATTAGTTTGGAAATTAATTCGGGTGTTGCCTGGTGTGGAGGGAATGTCTATCGAGAAAAGTTGACTGACCTGAGGCTGTTTTTATTAGAGAGAAGTAGGTTGGAAGATTACTTAATGGCGACATACAAGACCATCAGAGGGTTAGATCGGGTGGAGTGAGAACTTTTTTTCCCTAGGACGATTGACAAGAGGTTTAGACAGACTGGATAGCCAGAGATTTGTTTTTCCCTCACAGCGGAAATGTCTATCATGAGGGGGCATAACTTTAATTTACTTGGAGGAAGGTTTAGGAGAGATGTCAGTAGTAGGCTCTTTACTCAGAGAGTGGTTAGTGCTTACCATTAGTGGTAGTCGAGTCAGATACATTATGGACACTTAAATAACCCTTGAAAAAGCACATATAAGATAGTACAATGAAGGGTATGTAGATTATCATAGAGTTATGTACTCATATAGATGCACAGCGTGGAAACAGGCCCTTCGGTACAACACATCCATGCTGACCAGATATCCCAACTCTCTGTGTGAAAAAGCTGCATCGTAGGTCTCTTTAATATCTCTCCCTTTTTACCCTGAATCTATGCCCTCTGGTTCTGGACTCCCGGACTCCAGGGAAAAGACTGTGCCTATTTACCCTATCCATGACCCTCATAATTTTGTAAACCTCTATAAGGTCACCCCTCATCATCCAATCCTCCAGGCAACACAGCCCAAGCCTGTTCAGCCTGTCCTTATAGCTCAAATCCTCCAACACTGGCACCATCCCTGTAAATCTTTTCTGCATCCTTTCAAGTTTCACAACATCTTTCCGTTAGGAAGGAAACCAGAACTGCACGCAATATTCCAACGGTGGCCTAACCAATGTCCTGTACAACCGCAACATGACCTCTCAACTCCTGTATTCAATACTCCGTCCAATAAAGGAAAGCATACCAAGCGCCTTCTTCAGTATCCTATCTCTCTGCGACTCCACTTGCAAGGAGCAATGAACCTGCACTCCAAGGTCTCTTTGTTCAGAAAAACTCTCTAGGACCTTACCATTAAGTGTATTAGTCCTGCTAAGATTTGTTTTCCCAAAATGCAGCACCTCACATATCTGATCTTAGAGTAGGATAAAAGAACAGGACAACATCGACGGTCAAAAGACTGTACTGTGCTGCACAGTTCAACGTTAACCTTTTGCTTCTGCTTTCTCACTTGGTGTACAAATACCTCATATTCCCTCAATATAATCTCTTCCCTCTCTCTCTCTCTCTCTCTAACAACATTGGTGGCATCTAACTGGCCACGACAAATGCATCTTTCCCCTTCCACCTTGTGTGCCTTTGCATCCCAGATAAGATTTCCTTAAACGAGGCACCAGCAGGAAACACAGCTTCAGGCTTCTTGATACTGACCATTGTGTCTATACCTCTGACTATGCAATCTCCGATTGCAAGTACATTTCTCTTTTCTTTCCCATCTTAAACAGTTCCTTGTAAAACTGCCATATGGTTATTTTTCAAATCTTTCTTACAGCCCCGTTCTCTCATCCACAGATGGAACGTGAGTCTTAAACCTGCATAACACAGTCAAAGGCTGAGACTCCTTCATTACTAACCTTGTGGATCCTTCTACCTTACTCGGCTATGGTCACAACCTCCGTCCTTGCTCACTGACTGAATTAATCAAAGAGGTGTGAATCCTCTTGAAACACAGCACCCGTGTAACTCTCCCTCTCCCTGATGTGTCATAGAATTCGAAGCTTAGGCCCCAGCTCATCCAATCTGAACCACAGTTCCTCAAGCAATCAGCACTTGCTGCAGATGTAGCCAGTAAGTGCCACAATGGTATGTTCTAGCTCCCACATCATACAGGTGTAACACATTACCTGATTCTGCACCTCCATTTTATTTACTTCATCTTTAGTTTAATTTTGTTGAAAAAATCCTATTGATTTTTCAGTTTGTAACCTGTAATTATATCCTATTTATTTCAATCTGAAAGTAACTATGCCAGTCAAAATAGTAGCTATAATCAACCAATGAGGTTAATATTTTTTCTCTCTGTGAACCACTCTTTGTGTCTTATTTTCTGAGCTTCAATATATCATTCAAAATAACAAGCTCAAACGGAAGCAAAATGCATCTCTTGCCCAGTGCATCAAATTCAACACTGCCTCCATATTCCCTGAACTATATCTTCACTCCAACTGTCTCTCACTCTGGAAGTGATCTCGTCTTACTGACAGAATGCAGCTTGTAGTGAGTGAAGCTCTTCTTATGCTCAGGCAGGAGGACGCTAGTGACTGAGTGAATTATTTTCCACAATCTGAGCATAGAACATAAATTAGATTCCCTGGAGTGTGGAAACAGGTCCTTTGGCTTAAGTCAACACCGACACCAACACAGACCCATTTCATACTGACTAATGCATCTATAACTATGGGTAATTTAACATGGCCAATTCACCAAACCTGCATATCTTTGGACTTTGGGAGGAAACCCACGCAGACACGGGGAGAATGTGCAAATGCCACACAGACAGTCGCCCGAAGCTAGAATTGAACCCGGCGTTGTAGTGCTGCAGGGTTGACCACTGAACCACCGTGCCACCCCAAATAGAACATTTAACGTGGAACAGTACAGCACAATACAGGGAATTCGGCCCTCGATGTTTTTCTGACCCTTTCTGCTTCTCTAAGAACAAACTAACCTATATACGTACAGTTCATATCACCTATGTCTATCTAAGAGTCTCTTAAATGCCCCAAACGTATCTGAGCTGAAAATGTGTTGCTGGAAAAGTGCAGCAGGTCAGGCAGCATCCAAGGAACAGGAGATTCGACGTTTCGGGCATAAGCCCATTCCTGAAGAAGGGCTTATGCCCGAAACGTCGAATCTCCTGTTCCTTGAATGCTGCCTGACCTGCTGCGCTTTTCCAGCAACACATTTGCAGCTCTGATCTCCAGCATCTGCAGACCTCATTTTCTCCCGAAACGTATCTGACTCTACTAAAACTTCTGGCCTTGTATTCCACAAGTGAACCACTCTCTGAGATAAGCACCAACCTCTGACACCTCCCTGAAATCCTCTTCCAATTACTGTTAAAATTATCCCCCCTAGTGATACCATTTCAACAATGGTAAAATGTCTCTGGCGTCCATTCTATCTATGTCTCTCATCAACTTGTATACATCTATCAAGTCAGCACTCATCCTTCTTCGGTCCAATGAGCAAAGCCCTCATTCCCTCGACCTTCTATCATGAGACATGGACTCCAGTTCAGGTAGCGTTCTGGTGAATCTCGTCTGCATTCTCTCTAAACCTTCCACATTCCTTTAATGAGGCGACCAGAACAGAGCACAAGTGTGTTCCTACTGGCAACTTTATGTCGCGACTCTTAATATCAGTCTACTGATAGCCAACACACCATCAACATAGTTAACAACCTTACCAACTTGAGTGGCAACATTTTGGGAAGTAAGGACGTGGACCCCAATGTTAGGACACGGTGGAAAACGCTGTGCTAATTTAAGCGTGACACAGAGAGAAGCTCACCTCGTGCCATAATCTGTTAAATTTCGAGAGACAACGACATTTCAAAGGTCACTATTTAAAGTAAAAGTTACTAATTATATTCCATAAGTCCAACAGAGAATATTAAAACCAACAATTATTTGCAGCTTATTTCTGTGATAAAAATTATTTTTCCTCCTTACCCGCAATACACGTCCCATTAAAAAACAATGATTAAGATGTACAAAAAATGTAGTTTTCAAACCAGCCAGTTCTCAATCTTGTCTTTGTACCTTCCTGTATAGATTTTCTTCTGTCGTCTTTTCTTCAGTATTCTGCTTCACAGGTCTTTCATATGACCAGGTACATTTGAGAGAGCTTTTAGGCTAGCAATCTGTACTTGTTATTTTTCTCGGCATTTCTCTCCATAACTGTTCAAAATGTCCGGTTCATTACCCAAAACCTTGCTTCGTTTCATTGGTCTGATGTTGTCAAAATACTAAATCCAAATTTGGCAGAAGTTTGGTATCTGGGGCATGATTTAACCTGATTGGACAAATTTGAAGCTGTTTTGATATTATGGCACCTCAGCTACACAATTAGTTTCACAATCAGGTATTACATTTTAAATTCTTCCAGCACCCTGTGTGTCTCCCCTGAGTCCGTGCCAGCTTCCAGTCACTCGTACAGGTGAAGTACACATCTACACCTTCATAACACTCAAGATCCATCTGTTCCTCCACACTGCCAAGATTCCTGCCTTTAATCCTTCATCTGCATTCACAGTTGATCTTCTGAAATGAATCTCTTCACATTTTTACAGGTTGAACTCGATCTGCTACTTTTCAGCACAGCTCTCCAGCCAGTCAATATCCTCCATCAACCCAGAATAGCCCTCCACACTATTCATAACTGACACACCCTTCCACTCCCTCATTCAGGCCTTTTTAAAAAATCACCCGATCAGAAGTCCCAGAAGAGATCACTGCAAAACTCCACTTCGAACCAGGCTCCAGGCTAAAATATGTTCCAACTATGACTGCACTCTCTCTCATAAGGGACAGCCCATTCTGTATGCAGACATCATGTTTTCTTCTATCTTATGCCTCCATACTTTCTGAATGAACTTTATCAAGCACCTTGCTAAAATCAATATACACTAGATCCACTGCTCGACTTCAGCAATGTGTTTTGTCACATCCATTCATTGTGAAACAGCCCCGTTCTTCCACCTCTGCATCGAAATGCCCTCCACTACCCGTGATCGGCCCTACTCAAACACTGGCCATAAATTGGAGATTTCAATAATCAAAACTGCCAGGGTTTTATCATTCCCATTCTCGCTCACCAAATCCATTCTTCAGTTCCTTCCTGGCTATGTTGTAAAATCTATAGCTCTGTCTGATCCTTGCTTCCTCAATTTTATGTAAGTTTCCTTCTTCCTTTGCACTGAATGTTACACATCTCTTGTCATACAAGGTTACCCAACCATCGCTCCCTTATTTCAGTTGGACAAACCTATCCAGCAGTATCAGCAAGTGCTCCCTCCACATTTCTGTCGTTCCTTTACGTGACAATATCTGCTCTCAACTTATGCTGCACTGTCCTTGCCTAATACTACTGTAATCCCCCTCCCCCACCCCAATTAAATACTTTCCCATAACAGCTGCTGCTATCTTTTTCCATTGCTATAGTAAAGGCCTTGGTGTTGTGATCACAATCACCGAAATGATCTCCAAACGTGAGTTCTGACATCTGACATAGTTCGTTGCCAAACAGAAAATTCAATGTGGCCTCACCTCTAGTCGATCTATCTGTGTATTGAGTTGAGAAAGCTTCCAGGACACTCCTGACAAAAACAGCTCTGTCAAAATTACTTGCATGAAGGAGGTTCCACCAATATCAGGGAAATTGAAATCACCCAGGGCAACAAACCTGTTAATTCCAAACCTTTCCAAAATCTGTTTCCAATCTCCCAATCGGCTCACAAATGCCTCCGTCACTATTGGGGATCTTAAGAAATTTCCAATGAAGTCACTATTCCTTTCCTGTTCCTGACTACCACCAATTATGTCTCAGTAGACAAACCATTCTCGACGACTTTTTTTTTGCAGCTGTAATGTTATCTCTGATTAACAATGTCATTCCCCAATCTCTTTTACCTCCCTCCCAATTTCTTTTCAAACGTCTAAACGCTGGAACATCCAACAAACATTCCTCCCTCTGTGATATCTAAGTTTCTGTAATGACCACAACATTGTGACTCCAGTTTAAGTTCATTAACATTATTACTGGCACTTCTTCCATTAAAGTAGACACACTTAAAACAATCACACTGCCCTTTCAACTGTCTACACCACCTTATAAACTCTTTCACTCTGTATCCGGCTTGTCACTGCTTTGTAACTACTTTAAACACTCAAAAAACCTCTCGAGAGCCTCCTGCCCAGGATATTTGGTATCCCGAGACAAGTCACATCCCTGCAGATATGATCCACATATCTGAAGCCGCACCTCCTAAACCAGCTCTGCAGCCACATGTTCAAATGCATTTGCTTTCTGTTCTTAGTTTCACTCGCCATTGGCACCGGTAGCAATCCTGAGATTCCTACTCTGTTCATCCTGCTTTTCGGCTTACAACCTAACTCCATATATACTCCTTTCAGGTCCTCATCCTTTTTTCCTAGTTACGTCATTGATACCGAAGTGTAAGATGAGGTCTAGTTGCTCACATTCCCTCTGAACAATCCAATAAACTCAATCCGAGATAATCTTGATCCTGCAACCCGGGAAGCAACATACAAACCAAGAATCTCATTTACGACTGCAGAATGCCTCTAACTATTGAATTTCAGATGAATGGTTTTGTTTTCCAGCATCAGTTCACTCGTGTGAATGTAAGTGGGATGACTGAGTGACTTTTCCCGCATTCACTGCAGGTGAATAGTATTTATCAAGTCTAAGTTCTCTGATACAAATGCAGTTGAGATAACAGAACTTATCTTTTCCTGCAGTCACAGCATGTGAGCAGTTTCTCCGCCGTATAAGTTCTCTGGTGCTCACATAACCTGGAAGACTGTGTAAGACCGAAGACCTGGAAGACCGAAGTAAGACTAACTGGAAGAAAAAAAAGTGGTAGGCTAAGTAATGGAAAGGGTACTGAGGGATAGGATTTATGAGTATCTGGAAAGACACTGCTTGATTAGGGACAGCCAGCGCGGATTTGTGAAGGGTAGGTCTTGCCTTGATAAGGTTCCCCATGGTAGGCTTATGCAGAAAGTCAGGAGGCATGGGATAGAGGGAAATTTGGCCAATTGGATAGAAAACTGGCTAACCAGTCGAAGTCAGAGAGTGGTGGTAGATGGTAAATATTCAGCCTGGAGCCCAGTTACAAGTGGAGTTCCACAGGGATCAGTTCTGGGTCCTCTGCTGTTTGTAATTTTTATTAATGACTTGGATGAGGGAGTCGAAGGGTGGGTCAGTAAATTTGCAGATGATACGAAGATTGGTGGAGTTGTGGACAGTGAGGAGGGCTGTTGTCGGCTGCAAAGGGACTTAGATATGATGCAGAGCTGGGCTGAGGAGTGGCAGATGGAGTTCAACCCTGCCAAGTGTGAGGTTGTCCATTTTGGAAGAACAAATAAGAATGAGGAATACAGGGTTAACGGTAGGGTTCTTAGTCAGGTGGAGGAACAGAGGGATCTTGGGGTCTATGTACATAGATCTTTGAAAGTTGCCACTCAGGTGGATAGAGCTTGTAAGAAGGCCTATGGTGTATTAGCGTTCATTAGCAGAGGGATTGAATTCAAGAGTCGTGAAGTGATGTTGCAGCTGTACAGGACTTTGGTTAGGCCACATTTGGAGTACTGTGTGCAGTTCTGGTCGCCTCACTTTAGGAAAGATGTGGAAGCTTTGGAGAGGGTGCAGAGAAGATTTACCAGGATGTTGCCTGGAATGGAGAATAGGTCGTACGAGGATAGGCTGAGAGTTCTCGGCCTTTTCTCGTTGGAACGGCGAAGGATGAGGGGTGACTTGATAGAGGTTCATAAGATGATCAGAGGAATAGATAGAGTAGACAGTCAGAAACTTTTTCCCCGGGTACAACAGAGTGTTACAAGGGGACATAAATTTAAGGTGAAGGGTGGAAGGTGTAGGGGAGATGTCAGGGGTGGGTTCTTTACCCAGAGAGTGGTGGGAGCATGGAATGCGTTGCCCGTGGGAGTAGTAGAGTCAGAATCATTGGCGACCTTTAAGCGGCAATTGGATAGGTACATGGATGGGTGCTTAATCTAGGATAGATGTTCGGCACAACATCGTGGGCCGAAGGGCCTGTTCTGTGCTGTATTGTTCTATGTTCTACTGTGAAAATCCCTTCCCAACACTTTGATCAATAAATGGTTCTCTCCACTGTGAGTTCTCTGGTGTGATTTTAAGTTCGCAAACTGAATGAATTTCTTCCTGCACTCAGACGTTGAATTCACAGTGTAAGTTCTGTGATGTTGATGCAAGTGAGTTTATGAGCGAATGCCTTGCAACATTCAGGGCAAGGGAACGATTTCTCTCTAGTGTGAGTTAACTGGTGCTTAAATAAAGTAAATGGCCTCGTGAATCCCATCCTGCAATTAGAACAGACGAACGGTTTCTTTCTAGTGTGAGTTCTCTGGTGCACAAATTATTTGTATTTCTGAACCAAACTCTTCCAGCAGTCAGAACAGGTGAATGTTTTTTCTCTCTGGTTTACGACACGGGGTCCACTCTCCCGCTTATTTTAAACAAGCAACCCAGAAAAGATATAACCCGTACAGTAATCTGTAAAGATTAGAGAGGCCAATAACCATTTAAAGTAAAAATTGACAACTTTATTTCTGAACATATAACAGATATTGATTAACTATCAACTATTTCAGCTCTTTGCTGTACCTTATCTTCCATCTTCCCTTGTATGATACTCATCCGATTAAACTCCCCATTAAGGTGTACAAAATAAACTTCTTCTCGCAAAACCAGGCAGCTTTCAGTTCTTCTCAGTATTCCTGCCATCTTTTCTTCTTCTTGGGGACTCTGGTTCAGGGGCTACTGATCGACAAAGGTACCTGTAAGAGAGCTAGTTTTAGGCAATCTTTTTTGGTAGCTTGGCGGTTTCCCTCCCAACTGTTCATTTTTCCCATGTCTTGTACCCACAAAGCATCGGACTGTGTCATTGACTTTTTCAGGCTATCAATATACTAAACTAAAACTTGATAGGAATTTGTTACTTTCTGCTCTTCATTTAAATTGGTTGACCAAATTCGATTTGCTTTTGTCTCATACCAACTCAGCCAGTGCTATCATTTCTGAACCAAATGTTACATTGTAAACTCTCCAGGTCTCGGTATATTTGTCAAGTCCTTCACTCTCTTGAAGGTACAGGACACTTCTACACCTTGATAGCACCTCCGTAATAAGTAAAACAAGAACCATCGTAATGAAAATATCATATCAATTTTCTTTCTATTCTAGTAACACATTACCTTAACATGCAAATAACTAATATTTTTCTCCATATGTTTTGTGTGTGTGTGTGTGTGTATGTGTGTGTGTATAAAACGTTAAATACATACAAATCTCTTCTAAACTCTATCAGTTAAATCCACGATTACATTCTTACGACAGGCAACATAGATAATTTATAAATTAAAAGTCTGTAACATAAGACTACAAAGGAATAGTCTTATACTCCTGTCTTAAAAGCTTTTCAAAAATGTAAGTGGATTGTGATCCGCGTTCAACCATCTCTGATACATTGTTCGAGATATATGCATTACAATATTTTAAGCTCTGTAGCAAACTCAATGGTTCCTTTTTTGTTGTGGAGTATTTCCTCTGGTGGATGTTGGTCTTCTGCGAAAAGTAACCAACTGGCAGTTAAATCTCATCATCTTCACGTAGCAGTCCAGCTCCAACTCTAATGTCACGAGCATCCATGTTGACTTCAAAGGTTCTTGAAATATTTTGTGAAGTTAAAACGTATTTGGTGGTTGACATGGCCTTCAAATTATTGTTTGCCTCCTGGCATGGTTGTGTCCACCAAAACTTTGTGTTCTTCAGCAAATCACTTAACTTTGCCACTACACTACTGAAGTTGGGAACAAACTTCCAGCAGAATCCCCTGAGTCCTACGAATTGAAGGATCTCTTTCTTCGAAGTTGATTGTGGAAATTCCTCGACGACTTTCGTCTTTACGTTCGATCGTTCAACCTTTTGTAACTTCTATGATGTTATGCCCCAAGAACATGAATTCGGCTTTTGCGAGTTCTGTTTTATTTAAGTGTATAAACAGTTATGCTTCTTGTCTTCGTTCAAAGAGCTCTGCCAACTGTACAACCAAGTGATCTTTGCAGCAGTCACTCAAGATCACTATATCGCCCAAATAGACTACTCAGTTTGTCAATTCAGCCACAACTTTGTTCATGAGTCTTTGGAATGTGGTGGGTGTGTTCTTCATTCCAAAGGGCATCACTTTATACCGATACATCCCATTTGGAGTTACAAACACAGACATTGATTTCGCCATCTCTGGTTAAGGCACCTTCCAGCAAAAAAAACTATATGTCCAACTTGGTGATGTAACTGGCTTGTCGGACTTTCTTGATGCAGTCCTCCAATCTAGGAATTGGACGAGTCTGATGTTTTAATGGTGTTGACCAACCGATAATACATGCATAATTGTTTAGTACCGTCCAGTTTGGGAACTAAGAGGATCCTAAAACTTCTCTCGGTCTGCCTTAGTCCACCACCATCTGGATCTGTCTGGCTTTGAAAGGGTTAAGCCGATAAAGGTGTTGCTTTACCTTAGCAGTATTCCCTCCCTTCATGTACAATAGCATTAGTTTTTCATATCTGATTCTTACATATGTCTGTCAACTGCAGGAACAAATCTTTAAACTGCGTTTTATGCTCCAGAGATATATAGCTCACTAACCTTTCCCATTCCTCGGAGACTTCTTCAGTTTTTAATCGATTTTGAGGCACCTCAAAATACATATCATCTGTATTTGATTTCACAACCTGCGGGGCAGTAACGAACACCTGTTTCTCCAATGCTTTCTCTCGAGTATGATATGCTTCCAACATGTTCACATGACATACCCAATACTTTTGTCTTCTATCTGGCATCTTTATTAGCTAGTTCACTGCACTCAACTTTTTCTGAATTTGACTGGGGCCACTAAACCTGGCTTTGAAGCAATCATCTATCACTGGTAACAGGACTAACACATTATCCCCTCTTGAAAATGGCAGAGTCTCTGATCATTAATCTACCACCTGCTTCATTGTTTCTGTGTCCTATTTTAGTGCTGTTTCGCAAACGCACCTGCTCGATTTAATCTCTCCCTTATCTCTGATACATAAAGTGCGTGTGAGATCTCCGACTGTGGTCCTGTCATTATTATTTCCAATAAATTTCAATTCATGATCGATCAAAGGGAGTGAAATGAGTTGATTCTTTCGGGGCACCTCTAATGGACAATAATGCGAATGGGATACAGTCATCACAATTATTCGGGTAGTCTCAACATGTTCTTCAGGCTCTGATGCTAAATCTCTAAAGCACTATGAGATTCAGTATGATACTCCGTGGATTTAAAGTGCTATGTACTTAAGCTATCCATAGTCTCCTTCAACAACCTAGCAGTAAACGTTGACCCTTGGTCTGACTGAATCTCTCTGTTTAGCTCATACCATGTGAAGAAACCTGTTAACTCGTTTACCACCTTTTTGCCTTAATACTCCGCAATGGAAGTGCCTCCAGAAATCTGGTAGGCACATGCATTATAGTTAACAAGTACTGGTCCCCACTTTTAGTTCTCGGGAAATGACCTCTACAGTCAAGTATAACCTGCTTGAAAGGTTCTTCAAACGCATGAATTGGCAATAAAGGTTCTGGTTTTATAACTGCATGTAGCTTAACTACTATTTGGCATGTATGACACGGACAGCAAAAGTTAGCAACATCCTTGTGCATTCCAGGCCAATAGAATGTTTCTGTACCATTGAGTCTTTTGTAGCCCGAGGTGAACTACTCCAGGTAGTTCATGTGTGATCCATAACACCTCTGGGCTGTATGCTTCAGCAACACAATCTGGTGCACTTTGGCCCAGTTCCTCTCTGCACTGATCAACTGTGATCTCTATATCCATTTTAAGACTCTCTATTTCAGATAGTAACCTTCCTGAATATTCTTTGCCTCATTTTCAGAGTACGCAATCACATATTTATTTTATCAACTTGTTTTGCTGTTGCAAAACTCTTACCCTTCCAGGACTGAACACTTTCGTCTGAACTCTACCTGTTTGGGTTTGTTCATGCAACATTACGTAAAATAGGGTTTCCACTGACTGAACCTCAACGCCTTAATCTTTCTCTTTATTTCTCACTTCGGGCTGTGACTTAGGATAGTGGGATTGGTATATCACAAAATCTGGGAAAATATCAGGATATTTCTGTTCTAACTCCTCAGTTTCTAGGACATTCTTAAGGTACTCCACAAGAATGGATGCTACTCCCACCATCGACCCTGCAAAATCATTCTCAAGAACAAACTGAATTCCTGGAACTATCACTCTTTCAAGCAGTCACACTGTACCTTCGCCAGTCTTGATTTGGCACTTCAACCTGATTTTATATAGGGAAAAGTTAAATTATGTCCATATAATCCCACAAATTTACACACTCTCATGTAATGTATCAGAAAGAGTACATATTTTGTCATCTGTTACTATCGGCGACAGGTCAGATCCTGTATCTCTCAAAATTATAACTTGTTGTCCTTCTTCCCCTGTTCATTCGGAGTAACTTTTACCCAGATAGGCGAGTTTTTCCATATCCAGCACCTGCCAAAGCTGTGCATTCTCCTGCAGCTCCTCGGCTCTTCTTGGGTCTACTTTACAACCTCCATTAATGTCACGGGCTTAAATTCTACCACATCTTTTACCACACCACCCTTCTTTAACAGTCAGCACTATGAATTTATGTTTCCCACTTTAAGACAGTGGAAACACCTGACGCCTTTTACTTCCTTGCAAACCTCTTGGGTTTTTTTTTATTCGGATGTAAGTTCTTACCAGTGCAACAAATACCTCACTCGCTACGTCTTCCAGTTCAATCTGAACTAGCGTTACCCATAAATCCACAGACTACATCTTCTGCTGAGCCCTTTTTGTTCAAGTGAAATAAAGAAGGCTTCAACAAATTTCTCAACAAAATGTGACAGAGCTTTGACGTTTCTGCCAAATCACTGCCTTCTCCTTTTATCTCCATCCTGTCAACTAAAATGTGCTGATAAAGTCGCAACTTCTGAAGATCAACACTGTTTCTTTTTGCTCAGCCATGAACTTTCTGTCTCTTTCTTTTTCCTCTCTCTCTCCCCTCCTCCCTCCCTCTTTTCTCTCTTCCTTTCTTCACATTCTCTTTTTTCATCTCTCTCTCTCCTTTCTCTCTCTTTTGCTTTCTTTGCTCTCTTTCCCTTTCTGTCTCCCTCTCTCATTCCCCTCTCTCTCGCTTTATTTATCTACAAAGATCATGTTCCTCAATAGTAATTTAATCTTTTCTACCTCTACTGCACTTATCTGTTTCTGTGACACACGTAAGTGTTTGAGTAATTCCCTGATAATTTCATCTTTTTCTTTTGTCCTTGGTTAAATCCAAATCGAACATATTTGTTAAATCGAAGACACTGTCACGACACAGATTAAACATTCATGCTTTTTTACACTCAGCAACACAGAAAAGATTTATTCGGTGTACTCCTGCTCAATCTTGCAATCAAACCTCTCCATCATCAATATAATCTACACAATTTTCGAATCAGGAAATAATCTTATTGCCTAGTGTTTGAAACGTGGCTGGCACATTCCTCATTTCAAATAGTGTGAGATACTAAATACAAAACTTTAAATTGGTATAGTCCATTCGCATAATGTTAGCTGAACTTGTTTCGCTGTTTCAGCCAAAGGTACCCAATGGTATCATCTGAACAAGTCCAACATAGAAATAGAGGTTGCTTGCCCCACCTGTTCGATACTGGTCTTCCAAATGTGGAATCAGAAATGAAAAAGTCTATGTACCACATTGATGTTGTGATCGTCCACACATAAACGTTGGGTTCTGTCTAGTCTTGGTACCATTACTGTCGGTAAGCGTCACTGACTGAAACCATTTTGATTGATTCGCTTTGGGGCATAATTTTAATCTCCTTTTGAATCTGTGCCAACTTTAATGACTTAAGCCTAAGATGATGTTGCTTAATCAGAACAGAATTTCCTGCAGCTCCATCATGCATAATTAGGTTCGCACTTGCCAGCTTATCACCTCATGTGATAGCAATAACTTCTTCAGTTCGGTTGACAAATTCCACATTGTCCAGTTTCATTTCGGGAATATCCCTTTCAACATTCTCTGAACTTAGTCCCGCTCTCTGGATTGTACCTAACAGCACATTCTCATTTTGTGTTTTTCCCAGTCAAAATACTTTTACAGCATATTCAAATGACACACTTTGTGAGATATCTTTGTCACTGGATTCCTTATCAAATAGTTCACATCACTCAATCTCGTTTCGACTTGGAAAAGTCGACAACACCTTGCTTTTCAGGGTTCATCCATCGCGGAAAGTAAATCAAACTTGATTTACAGCAAAATTGTGAGTTTTTGACTCCTTGTTTGATTCCTGTTTGATTGTTAGTTGTGATACTTTTAAGTGCTGTCTAGACAACTCCCCCTCTCTATTTAATCATTCCATAAAATCTGTCACATAGTCCAGGTATGTGGTCTCTGAATTCACATTTTGAGTGATCCTCTCACTTCAAAATCTCATTTAAATAGACGTAATTTGATTGATTCAATTGATGCATCTCTGATTGCAAAAAGTACAAAAGGAATTCCTTCATCACAGTCATCTGGATAATCTTAACTCTTAGTTCTTAACATGTTTTTTACTGCCTGATTACACCTTGGCCAGCACTCCATGACACTCTGAATGGTATAAAGTAGCTTTGAATATTTGTATCCCTAAGCTGTCCATATATTTGTTTCAGTGGTTCTGATATCTGTCGGGTTTTTATTTTAATTTCTGTCTTATATTTCTTAGTGCTGCAGCAGTCGAACTTTTAATTTTGTTTCATTTTCAACAGGTTTTTGAAATAATTCGCTATTCTCCAGGCTATGGGCCTAATTCGTAGAATTTGTCTTGAATTTCCTTGTTAACCTAATTCATGCATATTAAATGTACACTATTAATGTCTTGGATTGAAAGGTCCAGTGCGAGTCAATGTGTTAAACTGCCTAATTCTTTAAAGTATCAACATATCTAGCACATTTAATGTGTGAACTGAATTATGTCAATAAAAGAACACTTGCATCCTATAACACGAGAATCTTGTCCTGCGAGCGTCATTTCAATTGGCCAAACCTTTGCTTTCAGAATCTACACAAAATAATGTCAAATCAGAAACAGATTCAGTGTCGTTTGAAACATCAAAAACATCTTCGGAGACAAGGCATCTTCGATTCTACGTTATTTTCCATAACGAGAATTGGCAGTTTTTGGGATTTTACAATTCATAATACGTTTCGTGACAGATGTTTCACGAAGATTATTCAATCTGTTTTCTTTTTCAAATGCAAAGCAAATGTATTGCTAATTAACTTGAAGGATGTCGCAACTGCAATATCCCCCCGGAGATCCCACCATTTATAATTACAGGACTCTCGAATATGCAATTCAGAGTTTTGTACGGATGCATTGTCTTCAGGGCAAGTCGACAAGCAAGTACGCCAAAAGAAATGCTCGACTTTTTTTATAGTATCAGGAAAGCATGGTATTTGCTGCTTGCAGTTATTGGAGTGCCTGGTAAGTGTTTATCTGTACTGCTCATCTCCTCAACATTCTGTCTAGCCTGAGTTCTGGTGATATATGTGTTAAGATAGCCACCAAGATCTCGCACTGATGAGAGAACTGAAATGTACGTCTCTGGAACAGCTCAACATACCGTGTAAAACACTTTTGGACTTAGTATGTTTTTTTGTGATTTGATTGGCATAATAACATAATGTCGCTAATCATTTCAACTTCATTTTTGGTTCTTAAAATAAATCTGTGCTTTTATACCAACATCAAAAGAGAAAATGCACTTTTTTTTTCTTGAGTTTTCAGCGTTAATAAATTGCCATCCATTTTTTTTTGCCGAATATCCTGCATTCTCAAATCAGATGCATAATTCATTACAGGTCGGTCAAACAATGGGTCTTTGTAGAATTTGTTTGACTGGATGAACCTAGATAACCATGTCCAAATGGGATTAAACTGAATGCATTCAACCAATTGAAATGGAATATCAGAGAATTCCCTCTACAGTAAATTCCGATCGAAGTATGACAGTAATCAGTGTGGATGCAACTAAGCAATCCTGCTAAATATTCAAATGATTATTTCAGGAAACTGAGTCCTCCAATCTATTTACTTCGCTTCTTTTGTTTCTAAAAGACTCAACTGCTGTCACAGAGACAGTTTTGTTTTGCCAGTCATGAAGATATTTGACAATGTGTACAGAGAGTGATGTTGTTCAGTGTGGATTGAATTGAACCAATAAAATCCAGCATGCACAGTTCATGGAAAGTTGAGGAACAGAACTGAGCTGCTACGATGTGAAAGAACAACTTGAAACTATTACAGTGTCATAGAGTCCTACAGCACGGAGACAGGCCCATTGGCTCAAATTGAAACATGAAGAACAAAATGTCTATCAACGCTAACATTATTTCCATGTTGGAAATGGTCCATATCCTTATATTCCTTTCATATCCATGTATTTTTCCAAATGCCCCATAAATATTGTTAAAATACACGCCTTAACTACTTCCAATGGCAGCTCATTCCATGTGCGTACCATTCTCTGTATAAAAAAAGCCCCTCAAGTTCCCTTTTATTCTTACCTTTCTAACATTAAACTGATGCCCTCTGGTCCTCGATTCGCCAACACTGGCAAAAAGATGTGAGTACATTGACCCTATCCATGTTTCTCATGATATAACACACCTCAATCTCCTCTGCTTGAAAGAGAAAAGGAAAAGAAAATGAAATTGATGGAAATCCTAGCAGGTCTGGCTGGCACCATTGGGAATAGAAAAAGCACAGTTAGCATTTTGAGCTAAAGATGAATCGAATATCTTCTCTCTCCGTGCCATTGAAAGAACTTTGCAATCATCAAGACTTCATGTTAAACGTTATACATTCAGAGACTGACTTTTGTCCTTCATCTCCTTTACCCTGCCATCCATTCACTAAGTATTCTTTATGTCTTATGATTTTTCTCTGAAGCAAAAGTTTATTTATTGATTTTCATACCTGTCTAACAAGCCTTACACACCCTTTCCTCCTTTTCTCATTCCTCTGGTATCAATCTATCTGTTCCACTCTTCAACGCCGGCCATCAGTGAAAAGATAACAGTCCCCTTCGGTCTTGAGTGATACTTGAAAGTGAACTCTCTTTTCTCACAGATGCAGCTAGACATGCTCTGTGTTTAAGTTACTCTTTCCATTCTTGCTTCGGGTTTTCCACATCGTCAGCAATTTAACAATATCTTTATTTGTGTTGAATCACTGCCAGAATGATAGCATGAATACATTTTTTCAAAATGTATCAGTGTTTTCACTAAGGGAACGTCGAGCAATATTTTGATGTTACCTCTCATTAACGTATGCGAAAGGAGGTTTATTTGACGTTGAAAATACATTCATCCAACATTACATATTCTCCTTTGCGTTATTACATTGTAAACAGCTCTTCAATTGATGGTTTCAATTATTTTTTCTCTGGAACTGATTTGTTTTGTTTCCATGTTCATACTAACATCAACTGTTTGTTGTTGTCAATGTTCTGTGAGCCTGCATACTTGGAACATTGTTTTGACATAACAAAACAGTTATGGTGTGAAAAGAAGTTTCATTTCATTCTTCATCTCGTAAGCCAGCATTGCTTGGCTCGCTTTACTTCAATCCATGTTTTCGAATCATACATTCGGAAATTGCATTTGCATTTTCTGTGTTTCACCAGTTATTTAACTACTCTCACGAATTCTTTACGTTTTTTTATTTGTAATTGTGCATCTATGTCCCTGGATTATGCTCTGTAACTTCACGATGAGCAACCGTGATCTCGTGGATTTTCCTTTGTATGCAATATGGCTTCTACCTTTCCACCAATCTGACGTAAATGTTGGAACTGGTTAGCAATGGTGGATTATGTCATGCAAATCTTCTTGCTCTGAGATTAGTATGAGATCTTTATGTAAAATTCTGTTGATGTTCTTCAGCAAATTTATTTATTTTACAACCACTCTTTTGAAGGATGCTTAAGATGAATGCATGAAAACTTCTCTTTACTACTTGTAGTTCTAGATTGGGTGTTTGTTAAAGATGCCAGCAAGATTTCCAAAATCCATAATTATTGATAATGCCATTTCAAATCTCGGTATAATGTCAACTGTTCTTTAATCTGTCGACACGATTCAACTTGTACTACCGTTGTTTATCAATCTAATGATAGTTCTGCTCAATCCAACAACTACGTTTTGCATGAATGGAATTTTTCTGAATTGGAGTTGTCATTCCTTTACCGTTAAAAGTTGTCTTCCACATAAAACGTTGCCAAGTGTTTTTGGTGCATATAAGTAAGTATAATTTAGCGATTTGTTTTTTTTTTCTCTCAACATTTTTCACACTGAAATCTTATCCATTTTTTTTCAATTCTAGCATTAGTTTTACACAGCTAGCGTACCTGCCTTCCTTCTGTCCGCTTATGCCCACTCAT
Source organism: Hemiscyllium ocellatum (assembly GCF_020745735.1). Taxonomy (NCBI): domain Eukaryota; kingdom Metazoa; phylum Chordata; class Chondrichthyes; order Orectolobiformes; family Hemiscylliidae; genus Hemiscyllium; species Hemiscyllium ocellatum. Next base: position 112,840 of record NW_026869337.1, read on the forward strand.
AATTTTACCTACCACAACAGAGTTTATCATACTCTTTAAGGAGTTTAGATCAGAGTGGTGCAGGAAAAGCACTGCATGTCAGGCTGCATCCGACGAGTGGGAAAATCGACGTTTCGGGCAAAAGCCCTTCAACAGGAATAGACGCACAAAGCCTCCAGGGTGGAGAGATAAATTGGGGGTGTGGGTCGGAGATGCTGGGAAGCAGGTAGCAAAGAGTGCAATAGGTGAATGGGGGACGGGATCGAGGTGATAGTTCCAGAAGGGAGTGTGGAGCGGATATGTGGGAAGGGAGATTCACAGATAGGACAGGGCATGAGGACAGTGCTGATCTGGAAGGTTGCAACTGAGGTAACGTAGGGTGTGGGGAAATGAGGGAAAATTCTTTGTCGAATGAAAAGATCATTATGATTAAAATGGGTTGAATCCTTCATGCACATAAGCAAACTGGCTTTCAGAATGGGCAGTCACGTCTTTAGTGTGGCAGATGTCTAAGTACTAATTTCCAGCATTGCTTTTCCCCTTGTTTTGCAGTTAATTTGCTGGCTGCTGTCATTCTCTCTCGTGGTAAGTGCGGACTGTCTACCTGTACCACGCGGTACCTGGTGGCCATGGCAGTGGCAGATCTACTGATTACTATATTTGATGTCATGATGAAGCGTCTCAATTTTTACTATTTCCCAGGATCTTGGCTGAATGTCACCTACGTCTGTACTGTATTTAGGGTTCTTACTCATGTATCCACAGACTGGTCAGTCTGGTTCACTGTCACTTTCACTTTTGATAGATTTGTAGCAATTTGTTGCCAGAAGTTTAAAAGTAAGTACTGCACTGACAAAAGTGCTGCCATGGTGCTTTCAACAACTGGCGTCCTGCTAGGTTTAAAGAATATTCCAATCTACTTCTTATTTGAACCAGGAGAAATAATCAACAAAGTACCGTGGTTCTGCAAGATAAAACCAAGCTGTTATACTGAGTCCGGGTGGGTGGGATATAACTGGTTTGACACAGTATTAAACCCATTGCTACCATTTGTATTAATTCTCCTGCTGAATGCTCTGACAGTCAGATATATTTTACTAGCTAGTCGAGTCCGTAAGGGACTGAAAGGCCAGAGCAATGGAATGAATCGCAGTGACCCAGAGATGGAGACAAGGAGGAAATCTTTGGTGTTACTCTTCACAATATCCGGCAGCTTCATACTTTTATGGTTGACATATGTTCTGCATTTCTTATATTATACCATTGCAGGAATGAATCCGAGATATTATAACAATAACGTTTATGTTTTTAAAGAAGTTGGATTTATGTTACGGATTTTAAGTTGTTGCACAAACACATTTATTTATGGAGTAACTCAGTCCAAATTCAGGAAGCAGCTTACAAAAGCAGCGGTTTATCCATTTAAATCAATTATTCAGCACACCAACGATAAAAACAAATGAACATACGCCATATCAATGTCTGCATGCTTCAAGTGGTTGATGTAATATTAGAACTTTTCAATCAAACGAACAGTGTCACACGTGGAATGGCTGAGCGAATGACGTTACAACCACTGTAAGTAGGATGCGACAACATTTTGAAATCTGACAATTAGTTTGGAAGAGTGCCATTCATTTGTTTCTCACTGGATTTATTCCGTGCAGGCTGAGTTCAATTTTTTAAGACAACATGCGTGTTCTAGCTGCAAAGAAATAAACGTGCATAAGCCAATAAATATAGCGGTTTGTTAATTGAATACAGCACATGTTAAATAAATTAGCTGACCATTCGGCTGCCTTTCAGCACATTCCTGTGGTTGCCTACTTCACATTTTAACTACATACTTAGAAAAACATATTCCTGCATCAGGACTCTTCAGAATGCAATCTATCTCCAAAACCCTAGTGAGAAAAAAAAGCCCTCCATATCATCCATGTACAAACCACTCTTAACTTGAAGGAAATGTCTTTAATTAAGGGCTGCAGGGAGAATGCGGGTAAGTGGAGTTGAAATGCCCATCAGCCTTGATTGAATGGTGGAGTGGACTCGATGGGCCAAATAGCCTTACTTCCACTCCTATGTCTTATGGTCTTATGGTCTTACTATATTTACAATAATGTATTTGTATAAATTAAAATAGTCAAACACTTTCGATTTTTTTCTGGAAGTTACGTTTTCTAACTGCTGGCAAAATATATCTCAATAATATCATCAAAACTTTTCTCAGGAGGCACTCAGTTCTTCATCTATCAACACAACCCTCTTCCCTACTGAATTTCAGAGTTTGAACTATGACTGTAACTCTGTCTTTTGATCGTGGTCCACAAAGCATAAGCACCGCTGGCCAAATGTGACCTGCGCTCAAATATGCAAACTATTAACTTTGGTTTGACAAGTATCATGAATCTGCACTTTCAAAACATGTTTGTAGTTATCTTGTTCCCTTGCAGGAGGATGTAGTCATAATTATGTAAAACTGTTCAATTTAAGCATGTAGTAGCAAACAGCTCTCTGCGTGACTGGGTGGATTCTAACTCAGCCAGATTCATGGTTCTTTAGTTTTGCTTTCAGTTCAGTTGATTTGGATTTGGTTGAATCGCTGCTCGAGCTAAAAGTTGAATTCTCTGTTGCTCGTGTGAAGTCTTAGTAGGAAATTCTTCCACTTAGGAATCAAAACAAAGACGCTTTGTTGCCTTTTTCCCTTGTTTATTATAAATGAGCTGGAGAGAAATAGCTCGTGAGAATAAAACTGTTTTACTGAATTGCCGTTACCAAATGTTTCTTTGATGAGTGCTGCTATAATGAAACAGCTGATTTGTGCTTGACTAACACCTTAATTTTTCAAGTAAGAAAAGTGTTAAGAATAAGCCAAGTAGCCTTTGATCAGTGTTGGTGATGGGGATTGGTGTTGGTGGGGATTCTAAGGGATAGGATTTACATGTATTTGGAAAGTGAAGGACTGACTTGGGATATTCAACATGACTTTCTGCATGGGAATTCATGCCCCGAGAAATTGAGATTTTCGAAGAAGTTGCAAAAAAGATTGGTAAATGCAGTGTTCGGCGCTGTCTATATGACCTCAGCAAGGTGTTCCACAGAGGCCCACATGGTGGAATGGTGGGTAAAGTTAGGTCACGTGGAATACAGGGAAAACAAGACATTTGAATGCGTTATTTTTTTTAAAACAACATGCACATTCTTGTTGCGAAGAAATAAACTTGCCATGAGCCAATGAATAGAGCTGCTTGAGAATTGAATACACCACATGTTAAATAAATGAGCTTACCATTCGGCTGGCTTTCTGCACATTCCTGTGGTTGCCAAATTCATATTTTAACTACATACTGAAAAAAAACATATTCCTGCATCAGGACTCTTGGGAGTGATTCGATCCCCAAAACCCCAGTTTTGGCTTTTACCTCAGTGAGAAAATTCCCCTCTGTATCATTCGTGTGCAATCCACTTTTAACTGTAAGGAAATAGTCAACTGGAAATTGAGAAGCAAATCGAATCACAGAGTCATAGAGATGTACAGCCTCGGTCCAACTCGCCCATATCGACCAGGTATCCCAACACTATCCAGTACCACCTGCGAGCACCCGGCCCATATCGCTCAAAACCCTTCCTATTCATATACCCATTAAGATGCCTTTTAAGCATTGCAATTGTACTAGCCTCTACCACTTCCTCTGGCTGCTCATTCCATATATGTGCTACACTCTGCGTGGAAAATTTTTCTCTTAGGAATCTTTTATATCTTTCCACTCTCACCCTGAACCTATGCCTTCTAGTTCTGGACTCCCCCATCCTCGGGAAGAGATTATGTCAATATATCCTATCCATGCCCCTCATGATTTTATAAACCTCTATACGGTCACCCCTCAGCCTCTGACCCTGCGGGTAAACAGCCCTACCTTATTTAACCTCTCCCTTAAGCTCAAATCCTCCAATCTAAGTAAAATCCTTGCTAATTTTCTCTGAACCCTTTCAATTTTCACAACATCCTTCCGAAAGGAAGGAGACAAGAACTCCATGCAATATTCCAAATGTGGCCAATCAATGTCCTGCAGAGCCGCAACATGACCTCCCAACTCCTGTACTCAGTGGTCTGACTAATAAAGGAAAGCATACCAAACGCTTTCTTCACTATCCTATCTACATGCAACTCCACTTTAAAGCAACTATTGGCCTGCACTCTAACGACTCTGCTCAGCAACACTCTCTGGAGCCTGACTGTTCAGTGTATAAGTCCTGCTCAGATTTGCTTTCCCAAAATGCAGCACCTCACATTTATCTAAATTAAATTCCACCTGCCACTTCTCAGCCCATTGGCCCACCTGATCAATATCCTGTTGTAATCTAAGGTACCCTTCTTCACTGTCCACTACACCTCCAATGTTAGTGTCATCTGCAAACTTACTTATTATACCTGCTATTCTCACATCCAAATAATTTTATGTAAATGATGAAAAGTAGTGGACACAACATCGATCCTTGTGGCACTCCACTGGTCACAGGCCTCCAGTCTGCAAAATAACCCTACACCACCACTCTCTGTCTTCTTCATTTGCTCCAGTTCTGTATCCAAATGTCTAGTTCACTCTGTATTCCATGAGATCTAAACTTGCTAACCAGACTCCTATGGGGAATCTTGTTGAATGCTTTACTGAACTTCATATTGATCACGTCCACCATTCTGCCATCATCAATCCTCTTTATTAGCTCTTCAAAAAAACTCAATCAAGTTTGTGAAACATGATTTTCAACGCGCAAAGCCATGTTGACTATCCTTAATCAGTCCTTGCCTTTCCAAATACATGTACATCCTGTCCCTCACTCCAACAACCTGCCCACCACCGACGTCAGGCTCACTGATCTGCAGTTCCCTAGCATGCCCTTAACCATCTTTGTTAAGCAGTGGCACCACATTAGACAACCTCCAGCCTTCCAGCACCTCACCTGTGACTATCGATTATACAAATATCTCAGCAAGTGGCCCAGCAATCACTTCCAGAGCTTCCCACAGCGTTCTCCAGTGCACCTAATCAGGTCCTGGCAATTCATCCATTTTCATGTGTTTCAAGACATGCAGCATTTCCTTCTCTGTGAATGGACGTTTTTCAAGATGTCAACATCTATTTCCTTACATTCTATACCTTCCGTGTCATTTTCCACAGAAAACACTGATGTAAAATGCTCGTTTAGTATCTCCTCCATCTCCTGTGGCTAAACACAAATGCCACTTTGCTAATCATTGATGGCCCGGTTTTCCCCCACGTTTGTCTTTTGACTTTCATCCATTTGTAAAAGCATTTTGGATTCTCCTTAACTCTATTTTCCAAAGGTATCTCATGCCCCCTTTTTGCCCTTCTGATTTCTCTGTTAAGAATACTCCTATTACTTTTATTCAATCTATCTTGTCTACCTGACATATGCTTCCTTCTTTTTCCATACGAAACGTTCATTTTATTTTAGTCCTCCAGCATTCCCTACACTAGCCAGCCTTTCCTTCCACCCGAACAGGAATCTACTCTCTCTGGACTCTCATTACCTCATTTCTGAGGGCTTCCCATTTTCCAGCCATCCCTCTACCTGTGAATATTTGTCCAAAAATCAACTTTTGAAAATTCTCGCCTAATCCCGTTACAATTTCTCCAGTTTAGAGCTTAAACTTTTATATCTGGTCTGTCCTCTTCCGTCACTATTTTAAATCAAATAGAATTGTTATTGCTGGCCCCAAAGTGCTCCCTCAGTGATATCTCAGTCACCTGCCCAAACTTATTTTCAGAGAGTAGTTCAGATTTTGCACCTTCTGTAGTAGGTACATCCACATTTGAATCAAAAAAATTTCTTGTACGCATTTAACTTCCTTTACATTTAAAACCTTAACACTATGGCAGTCCCAGTCTATGTTTGCCATAACTACGCTATTATTTTTTTTCTAGATACCTGAGATCTCCTTACAATTTTGTTTTTCAATTTCCCTCTGACTATTAGGGGGCTTATAATACACTACCAATAAGGTGACCATGCCTTTCTTATTTCTCAATTCAAACTAAATACCTTCCCTGGATCTATTTCTAGGAATATCCTCCTTCTGTCCAACTGTAATGCTATCCGTTCTAAAACAAAAGCTACTCCCCTATCTCTCTTGCTTCCCTTTCTATCCCTTCTGTATGATTTGTATCCTGGAATATTAAACTGCCAGTCCTGCCCATCCCTGAGTCACCCAGTCCCATGTTCCTCACCATGCCCTCAGCTAATCTGCCTAACTTGTTAGCCCTCTTGCATTGAAATAAATGCACTTTAATTTATCAATTCTCCCTTGTTCTCAGTTTTGTTCCTGCCTGCCCTGACTGTTTGATTCACTTCTTTAGTCAACACTACCAGTCTCAGCAGCTCTGGCAAATATCCCTGCCAGTACATTAGTGCCCTTTCAATTCAGATGCCATCCAACATTCTTTTGCAGGTCTCTTCTACGCCATAAGAAATCGCAATGATCCATACACCAGCTCCTCAGCCATGCAGTCATCTGCTCTAACCTCCTATTCCTCCTCTCACTAGCTCCGAGCACCTGCAGTAATCCAGATATTACTAATCTCGAGGATCTCCATTATAAATTCTTGCCTAACTATCTAGAGTACCTACAGTGTGTAAACAGGCCCTTCGGCCCAACAAGTCCACACTGACCCTCCGAAGAGCAACCCACACAGACCCATTTACCTACATTTACCCATTCACCTAACCCTGGGGGAAACTTAGCATGGCGAATTCATCTAACCTGCACATTTTTGGACAGTGGGAGGAAACCGGAGCACCTGGAGGAAACCAAGGCAGACACAGGGTGAATGTGCAAACTCCACACAGACAGTTGCCTGAGGCAGGAATTGAACCTGGCGCTGAGAGGCAGCAGTTCTGCCCACAAATTCTGTATTCTCCCTTCGCAATGTCATCCTTTTCCCTTTCTATGTTATTGATTAAAATGTATACAATGACTTTCTGCTCGTCCCTCTCCCCCTTGAGAATATTCTGCACCCTCCCTGAAACATTCTTGATCCTTCTACCAGGATGGCAATGGCAATTCTGAATTGTCACTGCTGGCCATCGAAACGTCAGTCTATGCCTCTGTCCAGAGAGTCCCCTAACCCAATTGATCTCTTGGAACCTGATGTCCCCCTCATTGCATATATAGGGCGATCACAGATACCTATAAGAGTTATAGAGTTATCAAAGGTAACAGGGGATTTTAACTTTCCAATGATAGGCTGGGACTGCCATCGTGTTACAATTCAATGGGGAAGAATTTAAGAGTGTTCAAGAACACTTTCTCAGTCAGTACATTTCCTCCACATCTAAACAGCTCATCTATTGCTTCCGTTGCACTCAGTGTGGTCTCCTCTACTTTGGGGAGATAGAATGCCAACACAACAACATCTCTGGGGGGCACGCACAAAAAAACACCCACCACCTGTGGCCGGCCACTTCAATTCTTCTTCCCTCTTCGCCACGAAAATGTAAATCATCTTTTTCCACATACCAAATGATGTCTCAACATCTAATTCAGGGATTAGTGTCTGGTGTCTTTAGGAAAGTTAACTGAAAATGCTGCAGGTCCACATGCAATCAGAAAGATTGCTTTTCATCTGACTCAATGTCATTTTCCTGGGAATAAACTCGTGTTCTTTCCAAGTACTGGGCCCAGTTTTTGACAGCTAGATCAAATGAGTCAAAATTCCCAAATAAAGGCATTAGGCCAGAAATTCTTACCCCAACTCCAAGATGACAGTTGCAAGCCAACGTTCTTTAGGTCAGTTCTTTAGGTCAGACCGCCTCTAATTCTAAGGCTGTGCCACGGGTCCTAGTCTCCTTGCCTAACGAAAACAATTTCTTAGCGTCCACCCTTTCCAAGCTATGTATGATCTTGTAAGTTTCTATTAGATCGCCCCTTAATCTTCTAAACTCCAATGAGTACAATCCCAGGATCCTCAGCCGTTTCTTGTATGTTCGATCTACCATACCAGGGATCATCCGTGTGAATCTCCGGTGAACACCCTCCAGTGCCAGTATGTCCTTCCTGAGGTGTGAAGCCCAAAACTGGACACAGTACTCCAAATAGGGCCTAACCAGAGCCTTACAAAGTCTGAGTAGCACATCACCACTTTTATATTCCAACCCTCTTGAGATAAATGACAACATTGCATTCGCTTTCTTAATCACGGATTCAATCTGCATGGTTATTTTTAGAGAATGGTCGACTAGCACTCCCAGATCCCTTTGTACTTTGGCTTTATGAATTTTCTCACCGTTTAGAGAAAACGTTTGTATTCGTTTTTTCCAAATTGCAAGACCTCACATTTTCTCACATTGAACTTCATCAGCCATTTCCTGGGCCACTCTCCCAAATTGTCTAGATGCTTCTGCAGCCTCCCCACTCCCTCAGTACTACCTGCCTGTCCACCTATCTTCGTATCATTGGCAAACTTCGCTAGAATGCCCCCAGTGCCTTCATCCAGATCATTAATGTATAACGTGAACAGCTGCGGCCCCAACGCTGAACCCTGCGGGACATCGCTTGATATCGGCTGCCATTCTGAAAAAGAACCTCTTATCCCAACTCTCTGCCTTCTGTCAGACAGCCAATCCTCAATCCATGCCAGTAGCTCACCTCGAACACCATGGGCCCTCACTTTACTCAGCAGCCTCCCGTGTGGCACCTTATCAAAGGCCTTTTGGATGTCTAGATTGACCATATTCACTGTGTTTCCGTGGTCTAACCTACTTGTCACCTCTCAAAGAATTCTTACAGGTTTGTCAGGCACGACCTCCCCTTACTAAATCCATGTTGACTTGTTCTAATCTGACCCTGCTCTTCCAAGAATTTAGAAACCTTATCCTTAATTATGGAGCCTAGAATTTTACCAACAGCAGTGGTTAGGCTAATTGGCCTATAATTTTCCATCTTTTGTCTTGATCCTTTCTTGAACAATGGGGTTACAACAACGGTCTTCCAATCATCCGGGACTTTCCCTGACTCCAGTGACTTTTGAAAGACCTCAACCAACGCCTCTGTTATTCCCTCAGCCACCTCCCTCAGAACTCTAGGATGTAGCCCATTGAGGCCAGGAGATTTGTCAATTTTAAGACTGTTTAGCTTTTCTAGCACTATCTCTTTTGTAACGGCAGCCATATTCAACTCAGCCCCCGACACCCTTTAATTGTTGGGAAATTACTACTCGCGTCTTCCACTGTGAAGACAGATGCAAAGTACTTATTAAGTTCTCCAGCTATTTCCTTATCTCCCATGAGTAGCCTTCCAGCATCAGTTTGAAGTGGCCCAATGTCTACTTTTGCCTGTCGTTTGTTTCTTATGTATTGAAAGAAACTTTTACTAACATTTCTATTATTACTGCCTAGCTTACCTTCATATTTGATCCTCTCTTCCTTATTTCTCTCTTCGTTATCCTCTGTTTGTTTTTGTAGCCTTCCCAATCTTCTGATTTCCCACTGCTCTTGACCACTTTATTGGATCTCTCTTTTTCTTTGATACATTTCCTGACTTCCTTTGTCAGCCATGGCTGTCTAATCCATCCCCGGATAATCTTTCTTTTCTTGGGGTTGAACCTCTGTATTGTGTCCTCCATTATACCCACAAACTCCTGCCATTTTTACTCTACTGTCTTCCCCGCTAGGCTCTGGTTCCAGTCGATTTTCGTCAGTTCCTCTCTCATGCCCTCATAATTACCTTTATGTAACTGTAACACCATGACATCCGATTTTGCCTTCACGCTTTCAAACTGCAGACTGAACTCTACCATATTGTGATCGCTGCTTCCTAAGTGTTCCCTTACTTTAAGATCTTTTATAAAGTCTGGTTCATTACATAGCACTAGGTCCAAAATAGCCTGCTCCCTTGTGGGCTCCATGACAAGTTGTTCCAAAAAGCCATCCTGTAAGCATTCCAAGAATTCCCTTTCTTTGGATAATTGGCAACATTATTTACCCAGTCTACCTGCATATTGAAGTCCCCCATGATCACCGTGACCTTGCCTTTCTGACATGCCTTTAATATTTCCCGGTACATGTTGCAACTCTGGTCCTGATCACTGTTAGGAGGTCTGCACATAACTCCCATTATGTCTTTTTTTGCCTTTTTGGTTCCTCAATTACACCCACACAGACTCCACATCATCCGACTCTATGTCATTCAGTGCCATAGATTTAATTTTGTTCTAAACTAACAAGGCCATCCCGCCCCTCTGCCCACCTCCCTGTCTTTTCAATAAGTTGTAAATCCTCGGAAGTTTTACTGCCAGTCCTGAAGCCTCTGCAACCATGTCTCTGTGGTGCCTACCACATCATAATCATTCACGATTTTCTGTGTCATTAGCTCATCTACTTTTTACGAATGCTACGAGCATTCAGGTAAAGTGCCTTAATTATAACATTCTTATCATTAGAGATATTGGAAGTCATAAGATGTCCTAAGTTATTCTTCCTTTTTGTTGCATTCCTAATCTGCCTCAAGGTTAAATCCACCTGCATACATGCTATCCTGCTGCTTATCTTTCGACTTAACTCCATACTACCTGTCACTTTCACTTTCCCTTCCCCCCCCCCAACTCAGAAGTTTAAAGTCCTACTGACCACCCTATTTATCCTTTTCGTTAGAACATTGTCACCCGATCGGTACAGGTGGAGACCGTCCCAATGGTACAGATCCCCCCGGTTCCAAAACTGAGATTATAATCTCTTCGTTATATTGGTCAGCCAAGGCTTTCCTTACTGGGGTTGTTAACCTTGACAGTCAAGGTCGCCTTGGTCCCACGGTCCATGTGACTACTTGTAAGAATGAAACATTGATTGCTACCTTGAATGGCTTTGTGAAATTTAGGTGTGGCGACGATTGGGGCAGTGTTTAACACAGCTTTAAGGAAGTGAAATGCTTTTTGGCTGCCTTCTATCCACTGAAGATTTCTGTACGTCAGTAAGTCAGTGATTGCAGCAATCACACTGCTAAAATTGGGAATGAACTTCAGATAAACATCACACAATCACTGGAAACATTGTATTGCTCTCTTCATTAATGGTGTGAGAAATTCCCCAATAACGAACGTTTCTCACATCCCGTGTGTCCAGCTGTTCATGTGCAATAGCATGGTCTAGGAAAATGAATTGGGCTTTTGTGAACTGGCTGTTCGTCAGGTTAACCATCAAGCCTGCCTTCCAAAGTTGACCAAACAATTCTGAGAAATGCTGTAAGTGTTCCTTACACATGCGACTAAATATCTTCAGTTCTTTAATGTACACCACACAATTGGATAATCTAGAAATAATTTTAAATGTTAGTCCTTGGAATGTGCCTGGCACATTGTGATTTCTTTTGGCAACAATTAGCATAGTCTCACAATATATAACTCACTCCGAGATATTGTAAATGTGGAAGTGGTTTTTGTACCTGACGGTCATTTTAGAATTTTAAACCTAGCTAGGCTTAAAAAACGTTTGACAAGAGAAACTTACAGTATTGGTCGGACAAATATTATCTCTGACTGACCTGACGGTGCAAAGAAAAAAGATTAATTGTATCTACATAGAATGAAAGCATCACTGAAATTAACAATAATAGTCTCCAATATGTATCCTTGCAACAATGTGTTGGGAAGCTGACTGTACGCATTACAAGTTATTGAACCATTATAAGCACCTATATAGTTTTTACTCCGAGGATAAAGAGGACTTAATAAAGAAGTAGGGTCCATTTCTGATTATCCCCTGTTGTATTCCCTCGTGTTATGGTGCTGTTTTTGTTGATTTAAAAGTTTCGCTATTGTAACAAAATATTCCCTGAAATAATTCATGAAATATATTTTATCTATGGAATTCCTTTAAATCAGTAATGAAAATACAAAGCGTTGACACACACAAGTTAAACAATGACTCTTTGATATGCATTTTGGCGAGAATTCCAGGCCAGGTAGGCCGTCGAGTGGCTATTTTATTTTATTGTGTCCATTTTTAGAAAGTTGTAAACTAAAATAGTATGTGAAGAGTTGTAGTTTATTGGATTGCAACTATTTGCTTTCAAATGTTTATATGATATAGCATGAATAAAGTTGGTCAATGCTGAATGTCTGTTTCTGAAGTTTTCTTCAACAGCTTTGGCGTAGTATTGGCAGGATCCCTGGTTTACCGAACTTTCTGCAAACTTAATTTTCTAAAATTATATAATCGGTTTCAATTCTATAGCATTGGCTATATTTATCATGTGGTTTTTCTGAACCAGCTATCCTCATGATTCAAACTGAGCCAGGACGCTGGTGGTCGCAGATTGGGAAAATTGGAAAATAAGTCGATGTAGCTTGGAAGGAACGTTGTCGGTATACATTTAAAATTATAGCAGAAATTGAGAATTTGACTACAGCGCTGGTGTTTGTTTTGTTTGGCCGGCTCTTGTTTTGCCCGTTTTAGTTTAGTCTGTACTTTATCTTTGTTTGTTTAGTCATTTATTTACAGGTCTATGGGATCACTGCAGTCCAAACATGCCAGTGAAGGGCTGCCCCCAGGGAAGAGCGAGCCTTGTCCCACTGAGGTCCGTGTCTGTTTGCTTCCTCGAAACCACAAGCACCATGGTAACTATGTTCAAATCAAGAGTAAGATAGAGCATATCCCGGTCCCAACCAGATCACCTGCTGATATTGTTTGAGCGATGAAATATACAGGATGGTTGCTGTTTTTGTTGCATTCAAAAAAAAAGGAAAGCTGGCCAGGACAAAAATGCCAGGGACAATCTCCACTACTTGGTTAAAACGTATTAGTGCAAGTATTCAACAGAGTCCTAGTGTCCAGACAGAATGTGCTGGTGAAAACATCTTACAATTTATGAAATTGGTAATAAAGAGCATAGAACATGACAGTGTAGTACAGGCCCTTCAGCACTCGATGCTGTGCCGACCTGTGGAAGCAATCTGAAGGTCATCTAACCCACACTATTCCATTCTCATCCATATGATTACACAATAACCATTTAAATACCTTTAAATTGTGAGAGTCTGCTACTGTTGCAGCAGTGGATTCTATGCCTCTACTACTCTGAGTAAAGAAATGCATCTGATATCTGTCCTGTATCTATCACCTCTCAATTCAAGGCCATGTCCCCTCGTGCTAGCCATCGCCACCCGAGGAAAAGGTATCTAAACCTGTAAACCTATCTAAACCTCTGATTGCCTTATGCATCAATAAATTGCCTGTCAACCATCTTCTCTCTAATGAAAAGGTAAATCATGGTAAATAAATCTCCTCTGAAACCGCACGAAGAAAGCTGGGCTACTGTTAGAAGGGGTGCTGAGGGAAGTCAATGGAGGAATCCCATGTGGTCGTTCCCCAGAAAAACGAGCATACAGTTGAGGGCGACGACATGCCAGGGGTATATGCTGTGGGGCCCAGGTCTCTGGCACAGAGCGTGTCCCTGTTGCACAGAAGGGAAGGGTGGAAAGGAGGAGAGTGTTAGACATTGACCACTCAAATGTTGAAGGGTCAGATAGAAGATTTGTTGGGAGTGAAAGAGACTCACGGTTGGTGTGTTGCCTCCCAGGTGCCAGGGTCTTGATGTCTCGGATATATCTTTGGGATCCTGGAGAGAGAGGGTGACCAGCCCCAAATCGTGGTCCATGTAGGTACCAACGACATAAGGAGAAAGAGGGATGGGGATGTAAGGCAGGATTTCAGGGAGCTAGTGTGGAAGCTGAGAGATAAAACAAACAGATTTGTCATCTTTGGTTTGTTATCCACGCCGCATGATAGCGAGGCAAGGAATAGGGAGAGATATCAGCTGAACATGTGGCTGCAAGGATGGTGCAGGAGGGAGGGTTCCAGGTATTTGAATAATTGGGGCTTATTCTGGGGAAGGTGGGAAATGTACAAACACTAGTACTCCTCTTGAACCAGACACCTCTTTGGTGGGAGATTTGATGGCACTATTCAGATGGGTTTAAACTAGCTCAGTAGGGGGGATGCGAACCTGAAATGCAGTTGCAATGCACAGGAGGATGAGAGTAGAGAGGACATGGACAGGATTTCAGGGTCACAGGAACGTGCTGGCAGACAGCAAACTGGTTTGAAGCGTGGCTACTTCAACGCCAGAAGTATCCAAAATAAGGTATGTGAGCTTGAAGCATGGATAGGTACCTGGGACATCGATGGGCCATTTTGGAGGCATGGATAGAGCAGGATGAGGAATGGATATTGCAGTTTTCAAGGATTAGATCTTTCATTAAGATTAGGCAAGGCGGAAAAAGAGGGGGAGGTGTGCCATGTTACTTGAGGATAGTGCAATGGTGGCTGAAAGAACTTTGGATGAGGACTCGTCTACTGAGGTAGAGTGAGCTGAGGTTAGAGGCAGGAGAGGAGATGTCACACTGCTTGGAGTTTTATATAGCCTTCCGCAGAGTTCCAGGAGGTAGAACAGAGGATTGGCAGGAGTGAAAGGAACAATTTCCCCAACATTGACTGGAAATGCTGTAACGCTGGTAAGTAGGACGGATCAGTTTATGTTCAATGTGTACAGGAGAGTTTCCTGACACACTATGTCAAATTGTGACAAGAGTGGAGGCCATGCTTGATCCGGTGCTTGGTAATGATCCAGGCCAGGTGTTTGATTTAGTTGTAGGCGAACACTTTGGAGAGAGTGACCATAATTCAGTTACATTTAGTTTAGCGATGGAAAGGGATAGGTACATGCCGCAGGTCAAGAGTTATCGACGGGGCAAGGGCAAGTATAATGCGATTAGGCAAGAATTAGGATGCAGAGAATGGGGTAGAAAACGCAGTGGATGCAGACAATGGAAATGTGGAGCTGCTTTAAGAAACAGATATTGCGTGTCTTTGATAGGTATGTCCTTGTGAGGCAGGGAGGAAATAAGGAGGCACGGGAATCGTGATTTTCTGCAGAAATTGCATCGTTTGTTTAGCAGAAGAAGGAGGCTTATATGTTGATGAGGCAAGATGGTTCAGATGAGTTTATAGAGTGATACAGATCAGCTATAAAGGATTTAAAGAGAGAGTCAAGAAGAGCAAACAGAGGATACGTGGAGTCTTTAGTAAATAGAATACAGGAGAACTCTATAGCTTTCTATAGGTATGTGAGGAATAAAAGGATGATTGGGTAGGAATAGGGCCAGTCAAAGACAGAAATGGAAGATTGATTGTGGACCCTGTGGAGATCGGAGAGGTGTTAAACAATAATTTTTCATCGGTATTCACTCAGGAAAAGGAGAATATTGTAGAGGAGAAGAATGAGGTACGAGATATTAGACTGGAAATGATCGCGGTTAGTTATGAGCAGGTGTTATCAATTCTAGAAGGAGTGAAAGAGAACAGGTGCCTTGGGCCGGATGGGCTTTACCCAAGGATTCTCTGGGAAGCTAGGGAGAATAGAGCAGAGCCTTTGCCTCTTATGTTTGAGTCGTCATTGTCTACAGGTTTAGTACCAGAGGACGATCAGATTGCAAATGTTGTGCCTTTGTTCAAGAAGGGCAGTAGAGATGACCCAAGCAATTACAGACGAGTGAGCCTTACTTCTGCTGTCAGAAGGTTTTGGAAAGAACTATAAGAGATAAGATTTATAATCATCTAGCAATCAACAATATGATTGCAGATAGTCAACATGATTTTATCAAGGGTAGCTCGTGACCCACAAACCTCATTGAGTTTTTTGAGAAGGTGTCCAAGCATGTAGATGAAGGTAGGGCAGTTGACGTGGTATACATGGACCTCAGTAAAGCCTTTGGTAATGTTCCACATGGTAGGCTGTTGGAGAAAATGCAGAGGTACGGAAATGAGGGTGACTTAGCTGTTGGATTAGAAACGGGCTTTCTGAAAGAAGGCAGCAAGTGGTGGTTGATGGAAAATATTCAGTCTGGAGTCTGGTTACTAGTGGTGTGCCACAAGGATCTGTTTTGGGACCAAAACTGATTGTCATTTTTATAAATTACTTAGACACAAGTATAGGTGGATTGATTAGTAAATTTGCAGATGACACTAAAGTCGATGATGTAGTGGACAGTTTGGAAAAATGTTACAGGTTGCACGGGGACTTGGATAAACTACAGAATTGGGCTGAGAGGTGCAAATGGAGTTCAATGCAGCTAAATGTGAGGCGATGAACTTTGGGAAGTGTAACAGGAAGGCAGAGTCCTGGGTCAATGGAAAGATTATTGTACTCTATATACGTAGAGGGATCTTGGAATCAATCTACACAGATCCCTGAAAGTTGCCACCCAGGTGGATAGTGCTGTTAAGAAGCCATATGGTGTGTTTGTTTCATTCGTAGAGGTATTGTGCTCTAAGCTGCAATATCATGCTGCAACTATACAAAGTACTAGTGCAACCACACGTGGAATATTGTGCACAGTTCTGGTCGCCATATTTCGGGAAAGGTGTGGAATCATTGGAAAAGGTGCAGAAGGGATTTACCAAGATGTTACTTGGTCTTGAGGGAAGGCCTTACGAGGAAAAGCTGAGAGACTTGGGTCTGTTTTCATTAGAAAGAAGCTGAAAATGTGTTGCTGGAAAAGCGCAGCAGATCAGGCAGCATCCAAGGAGCAGGAGAGTCGACGTTTCGGGCATGAGCCTTTCTTCCTCATCAGAAAGAAGACTTCTAAGAGGGGATTTGATAGAGACATACTGGATGATCAGATGATTAGATAGGTTAGACAATGAAAGTCTTTTTTTTAACTGTCAGCTTGTACGAGTGGCATAGCTACAAATTGGTGGGTGACGGATTTAAGACAGAAGTCAGAGGCAGGTTATTTTCTCAGAGAGTGGTAAGGGCGTTGAATGCCGTAACTGACAATGTAGTCAACCCAGCCACATTAGGGAGATTTAAATAATCCTTGTATAAGCACATGGATGATGATGATGGGATAGTGTAAGGGGAGGAGCTGAGAATAGTTCACAGGGCAGTGCGACATTGAGGGCTGAAGCGCCTTTTATGCGCTGTATTGTTCTATATTCTATGTTCTAAAGCATTCCGTAGCTTCCACACCCTTCCTATAATGTGGTGACCAGAACTATGCACAATACTGCAAATGTAACCACACCAGAGTTTTGTACAGCTGCAGCGTGATCTCATGATTTTCAACTCATCCCCTACCACCGTATGCCAGCTGAACAAGGAGTTGTTTATCACAGAGTTATGACAGGTGAAACCCCATTGGATCAGCCCTGTTCCCACGATGACGTCTGTGGCATGCTTCAAGATGCTTCTGATCTGTTCAAGTGCCCAAAATTACTTTCTAATTGGCTAGTACAAGTCTGCCTCAGTATGCCCAGACTTTAATGAATTTGGCATATGGAACACATTTGGCAGTTGTTAAAGAGACCATTGTATTTCCCCTGGGTCATGGGCTAATGCAGAGTCAAAAACAACTTGCCTTGATTTATTTTTTGAACATTTCGAATGGGTAATCTAAACTTTCCTGATGTAGGAACATCTACGCTCAAAACCTCGATTCCCCTGCTCTTTGAATTTTGCTAGACTGACTGTGCTTTTCCAGGACCACACTTTTCGATTCTGACCTCCAGTATCTGTAGTTCTCACTTTCCAAATAGCAAATTAATGCCTTTCCCTTATTGTGAATGTTCCATACATTACAACACATTATCTTCGGACATGCCCTTTTCATCTTCTTTGTCATCTTGTACTATGGCGCCATTTGTGTAAACAACGTTGTTTGTCTATCTTTCATGACTATCCTTGGTTTCCTCTTTACTGTCCCACTCGCATTCTAATTTTATTATAGTTCAAACTATCCAGCACTAACTAAATAGCCCCCGTTTCCTCTGTGATTCACTGATGCCCCTCTCCAGTTTGCTCGGACTTGACTAGAGCTCCTTATCTCTCAGAATTGCATGAGATAATGTTCAAGAAAGTGGTGAGCCACTATTCCCAGGCAATAACACTGGATGTCTGATGCATGTCATACGAACAGCCATGGTCATTCAATGTTGACATGTGCACTGCTGAAACTAGTGCATGTCTTTTCTGGGTATACCCTTCTCAAAGAGAGTACACACTATCAAAAAACAGGGGAAGAAGAGTGGTGGAATCCAGAACTTGTCATCCTTCCACTGATGGAACAGGCGTTACTGGAACATCAAGAACTGGAGACAGGGCCGGCAATCGCTAAGACAAGTTCTGTTGTGGAGTTGCTAGACCATGACACCAGAAGGCACAGAAGCAGAAATTAGGCCACTCAACCCAAGGAGTCTGATTAGATTAGATTACTTACAGTGTGGAAACAGGCCCTTCGGCCCAAACAAGTCCACACCGACCCGCCGAAGCACAACCCACCCATATCCCTTACCTAACATTACGGGAAATTTAGCATGGTCAATTCACCTGACCCGCACTTTGGACTGTGGGAGGAAACCGGAGCACCCGGAGGAAACCCACACAGACACGGGGAGAACGTGCAAACTCCACACAGTCAGTCGCCTGTGGGAATTGAACCCAGGTCGCTGGCGCTGTGAGGCAGCAGTGCTGCCCTAAAGCTCTGCCATTCAACCATGGCTTACATGCTTCTCAACCACATTCTCCTGATTTATTCCCATAACTTTTGATGCCCTTGATCCTCAAGAATCACAGTCTTAAATATACACCAGAGCCTGATCTCAACAGTCTCTGTAACAATGAATTCCATAGATTTTACACATCTGACTAAAGTTGTTTCTCCTTATCTCCGTTCACTAAGGTCTTCCTATTACTCCAAGGTAAGTCCTCGGGTCTTACTCTGTTCTATCAGAAGGATACAGATGATTAGGGATTGCGCCACCGGTTCAGACAGTGGATTTGGATAAGCTCAGGCTTGGAGGGCCAATGAGCCTGTTCCTGGGCCGTAATTTTGTTTTTGTTCTTTGTTCTACCAATGGAAAATCTTCCCAACATCTACTCTCTCCAGGCTCTTCAATATTCTGCATATTTCAATTAGACCCCATAGCATTTTAAACTCCATTGTGTGTAGACACTGAGTCCTGAAATGTTAGTCAGATGTTAAGCTTTTCATTCCTAGTATCATTCTCGTGAATTACGTCTGAACATGCTCCAGGGACAATACGTCCTTCCTTGAGATATAGAGCTCAAAACTTCACACAATACTCCACATGTGGTCTTAGCAGAACCATATAGAACCTCAAAAGTATATCCTTTCTTTTAGTTTCAAGTCCTCTCAAAATAAATGCCATCATTTCATTCTCCGTCCTAACTAATGACTCAACTTGCAAGTTTGCCTTGAGAAAATCCTGGACTTGCTCTCCCAAGTCATTTTATGCTTCAGAAATCTGACCTTTCTTTCCATTTAGAAAACAATCCACGGCTTCTATACTTCTTTTCAAAGTGCATGACCTCGCACTTTCCCACGTTATACTCCACCTACCATCTCTTTGCCTTCTCTCCTAATCTGAACAAATCCTTCTGCTGCCTCCTTGCCTCCTCAATGCTACCAATCCCTCCATCTATCTTTGTATCATCTGCAAATTTAGCCAGAATTCTCTCAGTTTCTTCATCTACATCTCTAACTTGTGAAGTGAAAAGTTATGGTCAGAATACTTAGCCTTGTGGAACATTATCCAAAGAAGAACCATTTTATCCCCTCTCTGTATTTTCTGATAGACAGTCAAACTTCTATACAAGGTAGCACCTTACGTCTTAAACCATGGGTTCTCAGCTTTACAAATAGCCTTTTGTGCGTCAACGTGCCAAAGGCGTCATTGAAGTCTAGGTAGATGACATCCAATGTTCTTCTTGGACGATACTGCCCATTACTTCCTCAAAGAATTCCAGCAGATTTGTTAGTTATGACCTCCCCTTGATGAAACAATGCTGACTTTGCCC
The DNA here is from genome assembly GCF_020745735.1 of Hemiscyllium ocellatum. NCBI lineage: Eukaryota > Metazoa > Chordata > Chondrichthyes > Orectolobiformes > Hemiscylliidae > Hemiscyllium > Hemiscyllium ocellatum. The sequence goes on from NW_026869337.1 coordinate 132,710, forward strand.
TATTTTACCACACACTTGAAGTATGTGGTAAGCACTGCAGCCTCACAGCGCCTGAGACCCGGGCTCAATTCCCGACTGTGTGGAGTTTGCACATTCTCCCCGTGTCTGCGTGGGTTTCCTTCGGGTACTCCGGTTTCCTCCCACAGTTCAAAGATGTGCAGGTCAGGTGAATTGGCCATGCTAAATTGTCCATAGTGTTAGGTAAGGGGTTAAATGTAGGGGTATGGGTGGTTTGCACTTTGGTGGGTCGGTGTGGACTTGTTGGGCTGAAGGGGCTGTTTCCACGCTGTAAGTAATCTAATCTATTCGGAAATCTCATCATTCACAATGTATTCCAGAATCTTATTCACGACTGAGTTCAGATTAATCCATCTGCAATTTTCCATCTTTTGCCTTACTCGCTTCTTAAACAGGGGTGTCACATCAGCGATTTTCCAGTCCTCTGGGACCCTTTGGTTGCTCTTCTAAGATTTGGTGTGGACATGTTGGGCCGAAGGGCCTGTTTCCAGACTGTAAGTCATCAAATGTAATGAAATCTTCCTGATTCTAGTGATTCCTGAATGAAGCACTCCAACGCCTGCACCATCTCTCCAACTACCATCCGTGGAACTCTGGGATGTAGTCTATCTCTGGGATTAATCTACTTTCAGGTCATTCAGTTTTTCTAGCAGCTTCACGCACTTACTGTCTTGGATTTGTGGATATATTACTTTCACCTTCCATCGTAAAGACTGATGCTTTGTAATTTTCAGTTTTTCAGCCACTTTCCTTGTTCTCTACTACTACCTCTCCAGAATCATTTTCCAGCAGCCCAATGTCCACTTTTCGTTTTTTAAGTAACAAAGAAACTTTTACTGTCTTCCTTTATACTTCCTTTGTAACCCTCTATTTATAGAACATAGAACATAGAAAATAGAACAATACAGCACAGAACAGGCCCTTCGGCCCACAATGTTGTGCCGAACATTTGTCCTAGCTTAAGTACCTATCCATGTACCGTGTAAGGTCACCGATTCTGACTCTGCCACTCCCACAGGCAGCGCATTCCATGCCGCCACCACTCTCTGGGTAACGAATCTACCCCTGTTATCCCCCCCATACATTCCACCCTTCACCTTAAATTTATGCCCCTTGTAACACTCTGTTCTACTTGGAAAAAATGTCTCTGGTTGTCTACTCTATCTATTCCCCTGATCATCTTATAAACCTCTATCAAGTCACCCCTCATCCTTCGTTGTTCCAATGAGAAAAGGCCTAGCACTTTCAACCTATTCTCATACAACCTATTCTCCATTCGAGGCAACAGCCTGGTAAATTTCCTCTGCACCCTCTCCAAAGCTTCCACATCTTTCCTAAAGTGAGGCGATCAGAACTGCACACAGTACTCCAAATGTGGCCTTACCAAGGTCCTGTAGAGCTGCAACATCACCTCACGACTCTTGAATTCAATCCCTCTGCTAATGAACGCTAATACACCATAGGCCTTCTTACAAGCTCTATCCACCTGAGTAGCAACTTTCAAAGAGCTATGAACATAGACCCCAAGATACCTTTGCTCCTCCACCTTACTAAGAACCCTACTGTTAACCCTGTATTCCGCATTCTTATTTGTCCTTCAAAAATGGACAACCTCACACTTAACAGGGGTGAATTCCATCTGCCACTCCTCAGCCCAGCTCTGCATCATATCTAAGTCCCTTTGCAGCTGACAACAGCCCTCCTCACTATCCACACTATCTTCGTATCGTCTGCATATTTACTGACCCACCGTTCGACTCCCTCTTCCAAGTCATTAATAAAAATTACAAACAGCAGAGGACGCAGAACTGATCCTTGTGGAACTCCACTCGTAACTGGGCTGAATATTTACCATCTACCACCACTCTCTGACTTCGACCGGTTAGCCAGTTTTCTATCCACCTGGCCAAATTTTCCACTATCTCATGCCTCCTGACTTTCCTCATAAGCCTACTATGGGGAACCTTATCAAATGCCTTATTAAAATCCATGTACACTACATACACTGCTCTACCCTCATCCACATGCTTGGTCGCCTCCTCAAAGAATTCAATAAGACTTGAAAGGCAAGACCTACCCCTCACAAATCCGTGCTGGCTGTCCCTAATCAAGCAGTGTATTTCATACTCATAAATCCTATCCCTCAGTACCATTCCCATTACTTTGCCTACCATCAAAGTAAGACTAACTGGCCTGCAATTCCCGGGGTTACCTCCATTCCATTTTTTGAACAGGGGCATAACATTCGCCACTGTCCAGTCCCCTGGTACCACCCCCGTTGACAGTGAAGACGAAAAGATCATTGCCAACGGTACTGCAATTTCCTCTCTTACTTGCCACATAATCCTAGGATATATCCTGTCAGGTGTGGGGGACTTGCCTATCCTCACGTTTTCCAAAATGCCCAAATGTCCTTCCTAACAAGTATCTCCTCTAGCTTACCAGTCCGTTTCAACAATACAGTCCCTCTCATTTGTAAATACTGAAGAAAAGTACTCATTCAAGACCTCTCCTATCTCTTCCGACTCAATACAGTCTCCCACTACTGTCATTGGTCGGACCTACCCTCGTTCTCGTCATTCTCATGTTTCTCACATACGCATAAAAGGCCTTGGGGTGATGCTTGATCCTACCCGTCAAAGGTTTTGCATGCCCTCTCTTAGCTCTCCTAATCCCTTTCTTCAGCTCCCTTCTGGCTGTATCCCTCCAACGCTCTGTCTGAACCTTGTTTCCTCAACCTTATGTAAGCCTCCTTATTCCTCCTTACAAGACATTCAACCTCCCTCATCAACCAAGGTTCCCTCACACGACCATCTCTTTCCTGCCTGACAGGTACATACATATCAAAGACACATCATATCTGTTCCTTGAAAATGTTCCACATTTCAATGACATCCTTGCCTGACAACCTATGCTCCCAACTTATGCTCCTCAGATCCTGTCTTGCAGCATCGTATTTACCCTTCCCCCATTTGCAAAACCTACCCTGTTGCACGCAAATATCCCTCTCCATAACCAAGGTGCAAGTCACAGAATTGTGGTCACCATCACCAAAATGCTTACACACTAACAAGCCCATCACTTGTCCCGGTTTGTTACCGTGTACCAAATCCAATATGGCCTCCGCTCTGGTCGGACAATCTACATACTGAGTTAGAAAAGCTTCCTGGACAAACTGCAGAAACACTGCCCCATCCAATCCATTTGATCGAAAGAGCTTCCAATCAATATTTGGGAAGTTGAAATCGCCCATGATTACTACACTGTGGCTTCTGCACCTTTCCAAAATCTGTTTCCCAATCTGTTTCTCCACTTCTCTGCTGCTATTGGGGTCCTATAGTAAACACCCAACAAGGTGACTGCTCCTTTCCTATTTCTGACTTCAGCCCATACTGCCTCCAAAGGCAGATTCCCCCTCGAACTGCCTTTCTGCAGCCATTGTATCATTTCTAATTAGCAACGCCACCCCCCTCCTTTTTTGTCACCCTCCCTAATCTTACTGAAACATCTGTAACCAGGAACCTCCAACAACCATTCCTGTCCCTCTTCTATCCACGTTTCTGTGATGGCCACAACATTGTAGTCCCAAGTACCAATCCACGCCTTAAGTTCACCCACCTTATTTCTGATACTAATTTATCTGTGCAAGCTTCCGAGTTCTCTGGTTTCCCATTGCCTTTCACCACATTATATGTTTTCTCTTTTGCTTTTTTGCTATCACTGACATTCTGAGTCAGCCACGGTCGCTGCATTATCTGGGTGCCATGCCTCTTCAATCATCGGTCTGAATCTCCACTGTGTCCCTTGAATTAGTACTAGAAACCCGTGCCATTCCTGTTCCAGTGTCTTTCCTGCTCGCCTCCTCTACCTTTTAATTCTACCCAGCTGCCCCATCATGCTTCTGTAATCGCCTTCATCCAGCTACGACACTGATTCTGATTCTGACTTCTCCTCTCAAATTGCAGAATAAATACAATCATATTATCATCAATGCCTCCTCAGGGTTCATTCAAATCAGGTTCCAGTATCACGTGTGCCTCATTGCACAGCACCAAATCCAGGACTGGGCTCCATTGCAAGCTGCTCCAACAGCCATCTTGCAATCCACTGCCATACTGATTTTCCCAATCCACTGGCATAATGAAAGGCCGCATGATTACTGTAATTTGCCTATCCTACACATATTTTCTGTCCCTTGTTATGCCCTGTACCCCAGCTCCTGACTATTGTTTGGAGGCCTGTATATCACTCCAACCATGTTTCACCTTTGCCACTCCTCGATTCTCACCACACAGATTCCACCCCATATGACCTAGTTCGTTTTTTTGCTCTTTATGGAGATCTTAATAACCTGTTCTGATTTCTGCTGTCCTACCTCTGCCTTTACTTCGGACTGTCCAGTATCCCCAATAACAACCCCTATTTATTTCAAAGCCCAGTCGGAAAACCTAACATACGGGGTTGAGAGTGTGGCGCTGGAAAAGCGCAGCAGTTCAGGCAGCATCTGAGGAACATGGAATTCGATTTTTCTGCAAAAGCCATTCATCAGGAATTTCCTGCTCTTCAGATGCTAACTGACTGGCTATAGTTTTTCAGCGCCACACTCTGGACTCTGATCGCCAGCATCTGCAGTACTCAATTTAGCCCGAGCACGTGATCCGCCTGGACTCTGGTCTCAGCATGGTTCAAATGCAGACCATTCAATCGGAAGAGATCCCTTCTTCCCAAGAACTGTTGCCAGTATCTCATGAATTCAAATTCATGTTTCCCACACCGATCCTTGAGCCACTTGTCTGCTTAATCGTATTGATCCTGTGAAAATTAGGTCGTGGCTCAGGGAGTAATCCAGAGACTATTACCTTTTGGCTCTGGATTAATAAGGCGTAAGCATAAATAAGGCGTAAGCAATAAATCAGTAAGATTCAATTTAACACAGATTCAAAATTAGAAGACCGCCAATCAAATCATATTCCCCTGATATCTCCTTGAATACTGATGTAAATACCTCAGCAGCTCTACCTACAAGTTTTGTTAGAATCAACAAAACCCATGTGACTACTGGCCACAGCATTTGCTCAGCCACCTTCTGAAATGAGATGAAAAAGGCTTCTACATCGATCTCATCAAACTTTGATAATGCTGAGATATATTTATACAGATCCACTTCAGCCATTTGACTACGATGGTTTTTGTCATCCTCACTTTCTTGCTCAAGAAGATGAGCACCTACAATCAGCTCCATCCTTTCAAGCTGACGTTTCCTTCTAAGTGCCAATTTCTGAATTTCAAAACGCTTTTTAAAAATTTTTTTTTACTTCTTTCTCTCTCTTTGCCTCACTTCACTCTGTGTGTCTTGTTCTCTCTTTTTTCTGCATCTTTCATTTTCTTCCCTCCCTTTCTTTTTCTATTTCCTCTGCTTTTAATCGTAATTTTCACATTTTAATTTTTTTTTCTCTTTCCTTTTCCTTTCCATCTAATTCAAACCTGCTTCATTTACAATTGAATTTTAGCCTGTTCCAAAGATTCTGATGGTGTTTAGAGCGAATTTGAATGCTAAGCTATTGCTGTAATAATCGCATCATTTTCGGAGAGACAGGCAGTTTCAACGCCAGATTGTTTGCTAATTCCAGCAACTTATCCTTGTTCACCTTCTGTAAAAACCCCCAAAGTCACTTCTTCCACCGCTAGAAACCTGTTAGTGACTGAAAGAATCATTATTACACCAAGCACTGTTTAAACCAACCAAACTCAAAACTCAAGACTGAGTGTACAGATACGTGAAAGAGCATACTGAACTGAGAGTTGGCAAAGCGAAACAGCACTCTGAACTGACAGTACAGATATAGAGAAAATGCAATGAAATGAGAGTACACATACAGAAATAGCATACTGAACTAAAAGTACAGATAGACACATAACTAGATGAACTGAGTGTACACTGACAGAAAGAGCACATGAACAGACAAAATAGATAAAGAAACAACACACTGAGCAAAGAGTACTGATCAAGAAATAACACACTGAAGTGGGAGTACAGATAGAGAAACAACACACTGAACAATGAGTTCAGGTAGAGACACAACTAACTGAACTGAGATTGCAGGCAGATTATTAAGACAATGAACAAAGTTAGATACAGGAACGGCACACTCAACTGGCAGTATAGATAAAGAAACAACACACTGGACTGAAAGTACAGATAAAGAAACAAAGCACTGCACTGAGAGCTCAAATAGATAAATAAATCTGAGTGTGCAGATACTGAAAGAGCACACTGAACTGCGAGTACTGATAGACAAATAACACAATGAACTGAGTACACAGATACAGAAACAGCACACTGAACTGAGCACAGATCGAGAAACAACACATTGAACTGAGAGTACAGATAAAGAAGCAACACACTGAACTTGAGAGTACATATTGAGGAACAAAACAATGAACTTAGTGTACAGATACCGAAATAATACACTGAATTGGAAGTGCAGATTGAGAAACAGCACACTAAACTGAGAGTATAGATAGACAAAAGCACAATGAACTGAGTTTACAGATAGAGAAACAGCACACTGAAATGTGAGTTAGTGAAGCAAAACACTGTACTGAGTGTACAGATACAGAGGCAGCACACTGCATTGAGAGTACAGTGAGACAACCAGCACACTAAAAAGAGAGTAAAGATATAGAAACAAATGCAATGAAGTGATTGCACATATACATGAAAGAGCACACTGAACTGAGAGTACACAAAAAGAAGCAGCACACTGAACTCAGAGAACACATAAAGAAATAACACAGTGAACTGAGAGTACATAGTGAGAAACAAAACAATGAACTGCGTGTACAGATGAAGAAACTGCACACTGAACTGAATGTACAGATACAGAAACAGCACACTGAACTGAGAGTTCAGACATAGAAACAAAACAATGAACTGAGTGTACAGCTACAGAAACAGTACGCTGAACTGAGAGAACAGATAGAGAAACAACACAATGAACTACGAGTTCAGATAGAGAAAGAACACAATGACCTGAGGGTAAACACAGAGACACAAAATAACGAACTGAGTTTGCAGATAGAGAAACAGCGCACTGATCTGGGAGTACAGATAAAGAAACTGCACACTGAACTGAGAGTGCAGATAGAGAAATAACACAATGAACTGAGTTTTAGATTAGATTAGATTACTTACAGTGTGGAAACAGGCCCTTCGGCCCAACAAGTCCACACCGACCCGCCGAAGCGCAACCCACCCATACCCCTACATTTACCCCCTACCTAACAATACGGGCAATTTAGCATGGCCAATTCTCCTGACCTGCACATCTTTGGACTGTGGGAGGAAACCGGAGCACCCGGTGGAAACCCACGCAGACACGGGGAGAACGTGCAAACTCCACACAGTCAGTCGCCTGAGTCGGGAATTGAACCCAGGTCTCTGGCGCTGTGAGGCAGCAGTGCTAACCACTGTGCCACCGTGCCGCCCTATAGTTGACAGATAGAAAAACAAAATACTATAATGAGAGTACAAAGGAAGAAACAGCACACTGAACAGAGGGAAATATGCCGTAATAACACAATGAACTGTGTGTGAAAGTTCAGAAAAAGCACAACGAACTGACAGTACAGACAGCCAAGCAGTAAACTAAACTGAGAGTACAGATGGAGAAACAGCACAGAGAACTGAGAGTCCACATTGAGGAATAAAACAATGAACTGAAAGTAAATAAACTGAAACAACACAATGAACTGAGAGTACACATAGAGAAACTAACACACTAATGAACACACTGAACTGACAGTACATATAGAGAAACAGCAAACTGAACAGAGAGTACACATAGAGAGATAACATAATTTACTAAGTGTACAGTTAAAGTAACAGCACGCTGAACTGAGTGTACAGATACATAAACTGCACACTAAACTCAGAGTGCAGATGTTGAAAAAACATACTGAACTGGGAGTACACACAGAGTAACAAGGTACTGAACTGCACATTCACAAAGTTAAACAAAACACTGAACAGAAAGTACAGATAGAGAAATAACACAATGAACTGAGTGTACAGATACGGAAGTAGTACACTGAACTAAGTGTACAGAGAGAGAAATAGCACAATGAACTGAGGGTACAGGTACAGAAACAGCACACTGAACTGAGAGAACAGACAGAGAAACAACACAGTGAACTGAGAGTTCAGAAAGAGAAACAAAACAATGAACTGAGTGTACGGATACAGAAACAGTACACTGAACTGAGAGTACAGATAGAGAAACAACACAGTGAACTGAGAGTACACGGAGAGAAACAACACACTGAACTGAATGGCTAGATAGAGAAAAATCAAACTGAACTGAGTGTACAAATAGAGAAACAGCACACGAAACTGAGAGTTCACATTGAAGAACAAAACAATGAACTGAGAATAAAGATTGACAAAGAGCACAATGAACTGAGGGTACAGATAGAGAGACTAACACACTGAACTGAGTGGACAGTTACAGAAACAGCACACCGGACTGAAGAGTCCATATAGAGAAATAAAATAATGAACTGAGAAGACAGATACAGAAACAGGACAATGCACCAAAAGTACAGATACAGAATGAGCAAACTGAGCTGAACTGAACACAGAACGGAGAATACATACAGAGAAACAACTCACTGAACTAAGAATACATGTCGAGAAACAATGCAATGAACTGAGTGTACAGATGCAGAAACTGCACAATAAACTCAGAGTACAGGTGTAGAAAAAACAACACAGTGAACTGAGAGTACAGACAGAGCAATAAAGCACTGAACTGCGCGTTCACAAAGAGAAACAAAACACTGAACAGAGAGTACATAACAGCAGAATGAACTGAGTACAGATACCGAAATAATACACTGAACTGAGAGTACACACAGAATATGAACACACTGAACTGACAGTACATATAGAGAAACAGCAAACTGAACTGAGAGTACACATAGAGAGATAACATAATTTACTAAGTGTACAGTTACAGAACCAACACGCTGAACTGAGTGTACAGATACATAAACTGCACACTAAACTCAGAATGCAGATGTTGAAAAAACAAACTGAACTGGGAGTACACACAGAGTAACAAATTACTGAACTGCACACTCATAAAGTGAAACAAAACACTGAACAGAGAGTACAGATAGAGCAATAACACAATGAACTGAGTGTACCGATCCAGAAACAGTACACTGAACTACGTGTACAGAGACAGAAATAGCACAATGAACTGAGGGTACAGATACTGAAACAGCACACTGAACTGAGAGAACAGACAGAGAAACAACACAGTGAACTGAGAGTTCAGAAAGAGAAACAAAACAATGAACTGAGTGTACGGATTCAGAAACAGCACACTGAACTGAGAGAACAGATAGAGAAACAACACAGTGAACTGAGAGTTTAGATATAGAAACAAGACAATGAACTCTGTGCAGAGATACAGAAACAGCACCCTGAACTGAGAGAACAGATAGAGAAAGAAAACAATGAATTGAGTGTACAGATACAGAAACAGTACACTGAACTGAGATAAACAACACAGTGAACTGCGAGTTCAGATAGAGAAAGAACACAATGAACTGAGTGTACAGATGCAGGAATAGCACACTTAACTGCGAGTTCATATACAGAAAAATAACATTCTGAACTGAGAGAACAGATAGAGAATTTAAAACCTTATTGGACAGAACAGATAGAGAAACAGCACACCGAACATGGAGTACAGAGAGAGAAATAACACATGAAATGAGTGTACAGATACAGAAACAGCACATTCAACTGATAGCAAAGATAGAGAAACAAAACGCTGAACTGAGAATTCAGATGGAGAAATAACACAATGAACTGAGTTTAAGATAAAGTCACAGCACACTGAAATGTGAGTTAGTGAAGCAAAGCACTGTACTGAGTGTACAGATACAGAGACAGCACACTGTATTGAGAGTACAGTGAGTGAACCAGCACACTGAATAGAGAGTAAAGATACAGAAACAAATGCAATGAAGTGATTGCACAGATACATGAAAGAGCACACTGCACTGAGAGTACACAAAAAGAAACAGCACGCTGAAATGAGAGTGCACACAAAGAAACAACACAGTGAACTGAGAGTACATAGTGAGAAACAAAACAATGAACTGAGTCCAAAGATAAAGAAACAACACACTGAACTGAGAGTAAACACAGAGACACAAAATAATGAACTGAGTTTGCAGATAGAGAAACAGCGCACTGATCTGGGAGTACAGATAAAGAAACTGCACACTGAACTGAGAGTGCAGATAGAGAAATATCACAATGCATTGAGTTGACAGATTGAAACACAAAATACTAAAATGAGAGTACAAAGGAAGAAACAGCACACTGAACAGAGGGAAATATGCAGTAATAACACAATGAACTGTGTGTAAAGATTCAGAAAAAGCACAAGGAACTGAGAGTACAGATAGCCAAGCAGTAAACTGAACTGAGAGTACAGATGGAGAAACAGCACAGAGAACTGAGAGTCCACATTGAGGAATAAAACAATGAACTGAAAGTAAACATACAGAAAGAACACACTGAACTGACAGTAAACACAGAGACACAAAATAATGAACTGAGTTTGCAGATAGAGAAATAGCGCACTGAACTGAGTGTACTGATAGAGAAACAGCACACTGAACTGACAGTACATCTAGGGAAGAAAAAGAATGATGTGAAAATACAGATACAGAAGTAGCACAATGCAGCTAGAGTAAAGTCTGAGAACGAGCACACTGAACTGAGAGAACAGAAGGAGAAATAACACAAAGAAATGAGGGTTCAGATAAATAAACAACACACTGAACTGAGAGGATAGATAGAGAAACAACACACTGAACTGCGAGAACAGATATAGAAACAACAAAGAACTGAGAGTACAGGTAGATAAACACCACAATGTACTAAGTGCACACGTATAGAAAGAGTACACAGGACTGAGATTACATTTTGAGAAACAAAACAATGAACTGAGTGTACCGATAGAGAAACAGTACACTGAACTGAGAGTACAGATAGAGAAACAACACAGTGAACTGAGAGTACACGGAGAGAAACAACACACTGAACTGAATGGCAAGATAGAGAAAAATCAAACTGAACTGAGTGTACAAATAGAGAAACAGCACACGAAACTGAGAGTTCACACTGAAGAACAAAACAATGAACTGAGAATAAAGATTGACAAAGAGCACAATGAACTGAGGGTACAGATAGAGAGACTAACACACTGAACTGAGTGGACAGTTACAGAAACAGCACACCGGACTGAAGAGTCCATATAGAGAAATAAAATAATGAACTGAGAAGACAGATACAGAAACAGGACAATGCACCAAAAGTACAGATACAGAATGAGCAAACTGAGCTGAACTGAACACAGAACTGAGACTACATACAGAGAAACAACTCACTGAACTAAGAAAACATGTCGAGAAATAATGTAATGAACTGAGTGTACAGATGCAGAAACTGCACAATAAACTCAGAGTACAGGTGTAGAAAAAACAACACAGTGAACTGAGGGTACAGACAGAGCAATAAAGCACTGAACTGCGCGTTCACAAAGAGAAACAAAACACTGAACTGAGAGTACAGAACAGCAGAATGAACTGAGTACAGATACCGAAATAATACACTGAACTGAGAGTACACACAGAATATGAACACACTGAACTGACAGTACATATAGAGAAACAGCAAACTGAACTGAGAGTACACATAGAGAGATAACATAATTTACTAAGTGTACAGTTACAGAACCAACACGCTGAACTGAGTGTACAGATACATAAACTGCACACTAAACTCAGAATGCAGATGTTGAAAAAAACACACTGAACTGGGAGTACACACAGAGTAACAAATTACTGAACTGCACACTCATAAAGTGAAACAAAACACTGAACAGAGAGTAGAGATAGAGCAATAACACAATGAACTGAGTGTACCGATCCAGAAACAGTACACTGAACTACGTGTACAGAGACAGAAATAGCACAATGAACTGAGGGTACAAATACTGAAACAGCACACTGAACTGAGAGAACAGACAGAGAAACAACACAGTGAACTGAGAGTTCAGAAAGAGAAACAAAACAATGAACTGAGTGTACGGATTCAGAAACAGCACACTGAACTGAGAGAACAGATGGAGAAACAACACAGTGAACTGCGAGTACAAATTGAGAAACAAAACCATGAACTGAGTGTAGAGATACAGTAACAGTACGCTGAACTGAGAGAACAGATAGAGAAACAACACAGTTAACTGAGTGTTTAGATATAGAAACAAGACAATGAACTCTGTGCAGAGATACAGAAACAGCACCCTGAACAGATAGAGAAAGAAAACAATGAATTGAGTGTACAGATACAGAAACAGTACACTGAACTGAGATAAACAACACAGTGAACTGCGAGTTCAGATAGAGAAAGAACACAATGAACTGAGTGTACAGATGCAGGAATAGCACACTTAACTGCGAGTTCATATACAGAAAAATAACATTCTGAACTGAGAGAACAGATAGAGAATTTAAAACCTTATTGGACAGAACAGATAGAGAAACAGCACACCGAACATGGAGTACAGAGAGAGAAATAACACATGAAATGAGTGTACAGATACAAAAACAGCACATTCAACTGATAGCAAAGATAGAGAAACAAAACGCTGAACTGAGAATTCAGATGGAGTAATAACACAATGAACTGAGTTTAAGATAAAGTCACAGCACACTGAAATGTGAGTTAGTGAAGCAAAGCACTGACTGAGTGTACAGATACAGAGACAGCACACTGTATTGAGAGTACAGTGAGAGAACCAGCACACTGAATAGAGAGTAAAGATACAGAAACAAATGCAATGAAGTGATTGCACAGATACATGAAAGAGCACACTGGACTGAGAGTACACAAAAAGAAACAGCACACTGAAATGAGAGTGCACACAAGAAACAACACAGTGAACTGAGAGTACATAGTGAGAAACAAAACAATGAACTGAGTGCAAAGATAAAGAAACTGCACACTGAACTGAGAGTACAGATAGAGAAACAACGCACTGATGAGTGAGTACAGAGTGAGA